>NC_064631.1:289263656-289566859 GCF_023864275.1 Schistocerca cancellata | reverse complement strand
AGAAAAGTGTGTGTGTGTGCGAGATTGATGCCGAAAATTCTCGCGATCAAACAAAAATAAGTTCGTGAAAATGTTTGTGCTAACACTTTGAATTCCATCGAAAATAATCCTAATTTCTCGGAAAGAATGATAAAGTGTGACGAATTTTTTTTTACTTATGATCCAGAAACGAAGCGCTAATCCATGTACTGGAAGAAGTCAGCTTCACCGAGAGCGAAAAAAGCTCGAATAACCACATCAAGATTCAAAGCGATGATGATTTTTTTCAGATATTCATGAAATTTTGTATCTTCACTGGGTTCCTGAAGGTCAAACTATTACTCAACATTGTTACCTCGAGGTTTTTGCTCGTCTTGGTGGTGGGGAGGGGGGGGGGAAGATCCGAATTGTGGGAGAAGACGCTCAGTAGCTCGGTATGGGCTTTTGTTAAAGTTTCGAGAACATACCTTCACCGAAGAGTCAAGCAGTATATTGCTCCCTCCTACGTATATCTCGCGAAGAAACCATGAGGATAAAATCAGAGAGATTAGAGCCCACACAGAAGCATACCGACAATCCTTTCCACGAACAATACGAGACTGGAATAGAAGGGGGAACCGATGAAGGTACTCAGGGTACCCTCCGCCACACACCGTCAGGTGGCTTGCGGAGTATGGATGTGGATGTAGATGAAGTCGTGGGTCCTGCATCAAGACAATGCACCGACTCTCACTGCATTGTCTTAAGATATTTCTACCGTAAAAGAGCAACCCAACTTATGATCACCCCCTTATTCGCCCTACCTAGCACCATCTGACTTATCTATTTCCCCACGGTCGTGTCTGCATTAAAAGACACACTTCAGTCCGTTGAAGCAATGTAAGGGAAACCGGCACGCGTCATCAAGGAGCTCACACAGGAGAACTTCCAGCAACGTTTCCATATGGCATTGTAGGGATGGGGGGGGGGGGGGGGAGTATATTCAACGTGACAATAACTAAATATATACATTTTGAAAATAAAATGTTTTAGAGCAATGAAATGAAATGATCGTATGGCATTTATTGGTCAGGATATCCCCTTCGAGGTTCGGCCGCCATATTGCAAGTCTTTTTAGTTGACTCCACTTCGGCGACTTGCGAGTCAATGATATTGAAAATGGTGATGGACACACAACACCCAATCCCCTGCCGGCAGTCAAACCCCGGCCCACTTTCGTGCTAGGCGGTAACGCTAGCGCTGCGCTACGGAGGCGTACTTTTACAGCAATAGTCCCGTTATTTTACTCCCTCATCCCGTATATTCGCAAACCAGTGTAGAGTGAAACTTTGTGACAGATTAAAAATGTGTGCCTTGCCTGGGACATTAACCTGACAAGAAGTTTAAAATCAACACACACTCCGCTGCAGAGTGAAAATTTATTCTGCCATTGTACCGTGTATGGCAGAGTGTACGCCGTACCAATGTTATCGATTTTCTTTTTTATTCCACTCCCATACAGATCGAGAGGTCCACATGCCTCTTTACGCGCTAAAATTGTGTGTGTTTCACATGATCCGTACAGGAGATACAGGAGGGTAAGTCAAAAATTATCCCCAATCTTGACATAACTTCTTACGTTGCTCATACTGATCTCTGCCCTTGTTTGTTTTATGCTTGTACCGTTGTGGTCCTGCTATTTGTCTTCCTTTGTTGCAGACAGACCACGGTCTCTCCACCAGAAGTTTGCACGAGAGAGGAACAATGAACGGTGATCCAGTTTTTGTGGTCGGAAGGTGTATCGAGGGCCGCAAACCCATCAAAGACTCTCGGCACAATACGGGAACAGCGCCCTGCCGCAACGAAATGTCTACTACAGCATTTGAAATTCAAAAATGATCGCAGAAGTGTTACGCATGAGGAAGGAGACTGACCATCATCCACGAACACATGATGACAACATTAAGTGTGCACGTAACATGACTTTGGTAGACAGACGAATGACTATTGATGAAGTAGTACACGGTCTGCAAATTAGTCATGGTTATGCCAGGGAAATCATCCACAACAGACTTGAGTTTCATAAAGTCTGTGCAAGATGGGTCCCGAAACAACTCACAGTATTGCATAAACAAATGCGTTTGGACATGTGCCAAAAATATTTGGATCGCTATGGCAACGAACATGACGACTTCTTAGACAGAATCATCACCAGTGAAGAAACATGGATCCACCAGTACGAGCCGGAGAGTCAATGGCAGAGTATGGAATGGAGACATCCACACTCGCCCACCAGGAAAAAATCAAAACCCAACCATCAGCAAGAAAACTGATTATGCTTACCGTTTTTTGGCACGCATAAGGCCCAACACTGGAAAATTATCAGGAGAGTCACAACAACAAACAGTGCGCGTTACAGCGCGATGCTTACTGACATGCTAACGCCTGCATCTCTAAGCAAATGCCGAGATCTACTGTCGGAAGGTGGTGTTGTGAGACAATGCACGTTCACATACCGCCGCCCACATTGCTGAAACGCTCCGGAAATGGCGCATCCTCCGTATAGTCCTGATCTTGTCCCTTACGACTATAATTTGTTTGGTCCACTCAAAGAGGCATCATACCAAGAAGTGAAGGAAATGGTGCATGCGTGGCTCGCTGCTCAGCCGAAAATTCGCTTTTTTTCTAACGTGAGAAAAGGGGGAAGCTAGTGCAACGATGGACCAACTGCGTTGAAAAGTAAGGGGACTAAATTGAAAAATGATGTTAAAGTACGTGTCCTGTTTGTATTGCAACAATAGATACAGTTATACTATGGATAATTTTGTATGTTGGTGACATAAAAGTCGCCCAGTCATCTTCGAACACACGTTCTCCAGCGCCCTGTTTCTTAATTTTAGAGAGCTATATTGTCGTCCTTGTATGGATTTCCACTTAAGTTCCTCGAGCATTTCAATTACATTTCCGTAGGGACAATAACCATCTTTTACGATCCTAGCTTTGCGTCTCTGAATTCGTTAGATGTTCGTCGTCATGTTTACTTGATAAAGACACCAAAGATCGGAGTAATACTCTAAATTGGCGTCTTGTATGCTGTTTCCTTTACAGATGTACTCCACTTTTTTCAACCCTCCCAACAAATTTAAGTCGGCCATTCGCTTTCCCTAATACGTATCTCATGTCATCGACCCACTTCATCACACCCCTTCTTAGTATAAGCGCTAGACACTTGTACGACGTGACGTGCTCAAGATTTACACCACTAATCTTGTAATGAGGTATTATTCGGATTTAGGTGTTTTGTAAATAATAGACCCTGCATGTCAGCAGGGGACTGTTGAAGCTGGTGGGGGCTCTGTAATGTTATGGGGCGTGTGCAGCTGGAGTGATACGGGATCCCTGATACGTCTAGACATGACTGACAGGTGACGCGCACTAAGCATCCTGTCTGATCACCTGCATCCATTCATGTCCATTGTGCCTTCCGACGGACTTTGGCAATTCCAGCAGGACAATGCGATACCCCACACGTCCAGAATTGCTACAGAGTGGCTCCAGGAACATTCTTCTCAATTTAAACATTTCCGCTGGCCACCAGACTCTCCAGACGTGAGCATTATTGAGAGTATCTGGGATGCCTTGCAACGTGCTGTTCAGGAGAGATCTCCACCCCCTCGTACTCTTACGGATTTATGGACAGCCCTGCAGGATTCATGGTGTCATTTCCCTCCAGCACTACTTCAGAAAGTCGAGTCCATGGTACGTCGTGTTGCGGCACTTCTGCGTGCTCGCGAGGGCCCCTACACAATATTAGATAGGTGTACCAGTTTCTTTGGCTCTTCAGTGTAAATACGCCAGACAGGCAGTGAGAGGGCACACTTCGCACCGAGCTATCTATCTGTCCGAGTCAGTCACACGCTTGTGCGCGCTGTGCCTCGGATGACGTCACAGCCAGGCAGCTACCAAACGCGCTTTCGGTAAGAGCAGGAAGTTAACTTGAGAAGGCTGTACATCGTCCTGGATAACTTAGATTTCACGAATGTCACTGTTTGTAGGAGTCGCCCGTCATGTTAACAAAACCGCGTGGCCAGTGACGAGATTATTTTCGACTTTTAAGGCAAGCAATTCACTTTGATGGTTAGAAGTTAGGGTTATAGGCCATATTACTTGGAACTTAACGCAGAGGTCGCCTCTGAACTGATAATAGTGCCGTTTCCGATAAGGATATTATTATTATTATTATTATTATTATTATTATGAGAAATATTGTTATTTTCGTGCGTGTGAACCTCTACTGAACATATTAATCAGTTACAACCTAAAACTTTTACTTGTAGTCGTAGTCCCTGATCCCACTGAGTAAACAGCAAGTAGGAACATTTTCTTTCAGTGAGTTCTAAGAGTAATGTGGACTCACAGGCTGGAAATTATGCTCAGTATGTTCTGCACCGCTTTCTGGCCGACCGCAAAAATAGTTTTCAGGCTCGTGTAAACGGCGTTGAAGAATTATAAGCTGTTGATTGCTTACCCGCCGCCCCACAACCCGTCTTTGTGCTCGTCAGATGCCACGTCTTCTGTTTCCTCCCAAAAAAAAGTGTGCGAATGGAGACAAGCTGTGACGTGCTGCATCTCTTTGCTCATCGAGGGGATGCGTTTCTCGACAGTGCGCGGCCTCGTGTCGCAAATCAAATCATGCATTTTCTGGCCCAATTCAACATTACCTGTGTACCGAAACCTCCTTATAGCGACAATCTTGCAATCTATGATTATTTTTTTATTCCCATCACTAAAGGCAAAGTTTCAGGCTTTCGATCTCGGAACTGTGAACTGTGCTCAAGGAAAGTGAGAGGATTCTCAAGGATCTGACAAAGAGGACTGGCAGAGACGCTATGAAAAGCGCATTCCAGTAGAAGGGGATTACTCTGAATAATATCATGTAAACACTGAAATAAAGTAATAAACACGAGGCCGCGCACTGTCTACGTTGACCAGTCCTTGTATGTTTCACACGATTGGTTTTTCAAAAAAGTGTGCTGACCCTTTGAGAGAAACTTGTTTTCGTCCAGGAATGACATAATGTTTGAGCTGAGAATATACTATAGGATCCTACAGCACATGGTGGTCAGGGATAATCGTACTATAATTCTGTGCATCCTATATTTTACCTTTTTTGTAAACAGGAGTGGTCTGTGCTCTTTTCACGTCACACGGTACTATTCGCTGCACAAGAAATTCTCGATAAGTATATGCCACGAAAAGTCACTAATCCCACGGTATATTCAATGTAAAATGTGTTACTGTGCTGTATTCTCATCCCTGATAGCTGCAGTTCAAGTCTGAGTCCTTCCATCTGGATCTGGTTTCCAGGCGTTTGCCTAGATCGTTTAAGGGGCTCCGGAAAGGCTCAAAATCATGAAAAGTTCAATTTTTACTTTTTTGCGTTTTCTGAATGTGCAGACTATTACTTTTTAATAGATATATAATTTATTCAATTCCGAAGACTACAACTATTTTTAATTTTTTTTTGAAATGTGTTCTACATGGGCGTGACCCACTGTGGCGCTGTTAAACTGCTGTCAAATGGTGTTATTATTAACGTCCGTGTTCATCAGGTACATTTTAGTGATGTGAGATAAAGTATGTGTTGTGGCTAACCTATTTTCAGAGACTTAGCAGCACCTGAACTGTTGAAAAAGTGTATTCACGGAAAAACTCAAAACCCCAATGAAAGTGTAAATAGTGTTATATGGTCGAGAATCTCCAAGACTGTATTTGTTGGAATAGAAACACTTCACTTTGGTGTGTATGATGCTGTTGCGACTTTCAATGATGGCAACATTGTAAGGTGCAAGGTATTTAGAAATATGGGAATGAAGATAGGTTCTAACATGGTACGAGCGATGCTTGCTTTAGACAAGGAACGCCTTCGGGCTGCAGACAGGGCTGTAAAGAGTCTAGAAATACAAGCAAGAGTAAACAGGAGGAGGAACAAGAGGAAGCTGGAGGAGGAGTTTGCAGAGGATGAAGATAATCCATCCTATGGACCTGGAATGCACTAAAAAGTTAATCCAAACTTTGTCGCTCGATTCCCAAAACTTTTATTTTCTCATACTAATTACATGTTTTCTAAGGATCTTCCAAACATATTTGTTTCAAACTTTCAGTAAATGTTACACAGTACCTTCTGCATAATTTAACGCAGCCTTTTTCCAAAAAACTGTATATTTTTGAATATATAAATAAAAAACTGCAAAAAATGTTGTGAATTTTCATTACAATTGAAAAAATCATCTTTAATAACTGAACTAAAATTTTGTAAAATCCCTGTGTTAAGTTGTAGCCCATATTCCAATAAATAATCTGTAAAAAGTTCAACTTCCTACCTCAAATACTTTGTGAGGAAAGATGTAATTTATAAGCGTTATTTTAACATTGCAAGTATAGGGCGTTCCGGAGCCCCTTAAGACAAGTGAAGGGATGGTTCCTTCGATATGGACACGGCCAATTTCGTTCTCCATCCTTCAATAATCCGAACTTGTGCTTCGTCTCTAACGCCAGTGTCGTCGACTGGACGTTAAATCCGTATCTTCCCTTTTTTAGCCAGTCTCTAAACTCACAACATTGATGTCTCAACTTCAGAAAGGAATTATGAGACAAGCACAATAGCCGTATTTACGCCATGCTTGGCCAGTGGAAACAGCATAGAACTGCTGCCTACTAGGCAGTACGAGAAGCGGTCTATCCTCGCACGAAGACTAATCAGCATGTCGCAAAGACCTCCAGCCGTTGTTGCCGGTAGATGAATCCTGATGACGCCGCTGCTTCTTTATTCAAGCAGATCGTGATTGGACGTCACGCGGCTCATTGGACCCAGTGTCAGACCGCCCGGTCTCAGAAAAAAATCTGAGGTACATGTTATCGAACCCGGTTTCTTTCACACCGAAGCAAGCTACCCAAACTCACTCCTCCCCCCCCCCCCTCTCTTTTCAGCCCTTCCTTACGCTCACCCGAATACCGTCTTCTCGGCTTGGCTTGGCTTCAGATGCCAAACAAAACTTCCTATTCTTCAGAAACACGAATTCGTTTCTGGCTCAATACCAGGTATGTAAATTGCAATAAAGATAAATAACGTACTTCTTCAGTTATATAAGTGCCATAATTAAATTATTATTCTTAAAATAAATGGATCTTCGTAAAAAGGAACATTTTCTTCAAAATGGTTCAAATGGCTCTGAGCACTATGGGACTCAACATCTGAGGTCATCAGCCCCTAGAACTTAGAACTACTTAAACCTAACTAACCTAAGGACATCACACACATCCATGCCCGAGGCAGGATTCGAACCTGCAACCGTAACGGTCGGGCGGTTCCAAACTGTAGCGCCTAGAACCGCTTGGCCACACCGGCGGGCAACCTTTTTCTTTTCTCGTTAAAAAGAGAAAATAAAAGAAATAACAGAATATATTTGATTCTACATAATTTTGTTTTCCCTAAAGGAAAAAAAAGAAAAACTGCTTATTCTTTTGAAGTCGTTAATATATGCTGTTGAACTGACTTGAATTAATGTCAGTTCACCAAATTAAAGTATTTAAACATAGCTGAAAGTAATAGTAAAATACGCAACGCAGACAGTTAATTGTTTTTGGTAAAATTCTTTATACTGAAGACATAAATTGAAGTAGTTAGTTTTTATGATCTTATTTGTTCACCATTTTCAGTACCAGAAGTTATATCCAGCTTCAGTTGTATTACGATATTAACCTGTTCATTGCCTATAAAACATTTTCATCATTTTTCCAAAATTTGTTTTATGATCTTCATAACATTCAAACCCAGCAAAATATTTGTATTCCTCAGCTGAGTCGGGTCAAATTTCATTCATCACATTGACTGATTGAATGAATGATAAATTTTCGCAACGAGACAAACCAACAGTGGTCGTAGTCCACTATTGCGTGCACCGAGATTGAATTTATTGTGCACTTTTTCTCTCTGTTATTGTAGTAAAGCCAGGCGGTAGTCTTAAGGAGTAGTAGGAAACCCTTTACTAGCTCGATATTAGATAAAATTTCTTGAAGAGTAAGTGATCCGAACATTGTCTTTTTACATCCAACGCTTCGCGCTGGAAGATAAAATGTGGTGTGGTTTCATCCCCTCAACACAGTCTCCACTTAGGGTCTTCTTCCTTTATACCCATCGTGGGTAGGTGTTTCTTTAAGTTCTCATGGCCAGTCATTACTCCTACTGTGAGTTCTGTCTGTCTCCTTTACAAACCCAGGATTACAGCACTTCTCCTGAAACATAGCTTCAGCATTATTAGCTTGCTACTTTTTTTATCTTAGACCAATATACTGCGTGCTGCCTTCTAATCGAGTTAAGTAGTTTTGATTTTAGCATCGTCTTAACAATGGTTAAGACATCCTTTATCGCTAGCCTCTCAAGGGCTTCATGGCACACCAAGATGCTCTTCGATCTCGTTGCAGGGGCTGATCAAGATGTCAGAGCGGCTTGGCTTACTTAGGGTAGATGCCACGATCGTTGAAGTATTTACGTTAAATTCTCTTCCGCGCATTTATTTCGCCTGGAATACGGTGGCAACTCACCTAGAGAGATTGTTATGTCTCCTGCACGGTGTTGTGGCTCGTTCTTCCTCTGTTCTCTGCTTCCAGACAGTGCCTTGAAACATTTACTGAAGCAGTCGGAAGTTATTGCATAGTCAGCCAGTATTTTCCAACCAATCCTATAGCTACTCCATCATAACGTACCTAAAGTTTTATCTTTAATTCTTTCTTCAGATTTCCTCCTCCCTGGAGCGAGACCACTGGTTGCCAAACCGTCTACGTCATTTGTTCTTCCGTTTTGGCTGAGAGAGAGGTTGCTTTCATTGTCTTCTTTGTCCAGGCTGGTCTTGGAATTATTTGGCGATTTCTTTTTCCTTCTTATATTTCTTGAGTTTTTTCTTCTTCCTCCAACATGATTTGACGTTATTTGTCTCTCGTTTCGGCAACCTCAGTTCAGCTGCTGGATGAGCTACTCTTCTCTTCCAATTCTACATGATCTTCAGATGCATTACTTCCCCTTTCCATGTTATTTATGTCATCCGATACGGATTCAGGAAGGAGAGTAGCGCAGTTTTTGGAGTTTACTTTAGGCCCCATTTTCCGTTGACCATAAACAGAGTGTCTCGACTCGATATTCGTTTATAAGTCGCCGGTCTGGGAGACTTTTTGTGATTTGCAAAATGAGAAGGCAGACGAACGCATATATCTATCAGATGAGCAAGAAACCGCGTGTAAACCAAAATTTTGTATGCGTCGTCCCAGCACTCATATCAGATGCCGGCGTCAACAGAAAGCGAACATGTCAGCGTGACCTAAAACTCAATCCTCCGTTCTGTTGGCAGCTGGAGAATAGTCAGTCGGGTTGTCTTAGAATACAGTCAATTTATTAAAAACTTGTTACTCAAACTGTTAGTATTATGTGACGGACAACATTTTTGATACGTGAGTGACGAAAATAGTTCCTTGTATTAGTTTTCTTTCATATATTCAAATTTCTTTGCTGGGACAGTTTCGGGCTTACTGCCCATCTACGGCAATATTTGATGAGATAACGTTATTCCACTTTTTCTGTTAGTTTGCCCACAGCAAAAAATCCGACGATTATCACTTATTCGTGTTCACTTGCCAACGTCTAGCCAGCGATTGGTTGTTTCCAAAGCCGTTGAAAAAAAATTAGGCATGCGCACTACGTGCGCCTACAGAGACAGCGTGAGTGCCCCGATTCCACTGCCAGAAAAAAAAAAAAAAAAAGTCTGATACTTTTGTCGTCGTCATCTTTCTGAAGACTTGTTTCGTGCAGGTCCACACGGTTGTACATCTATGCAAGACTCTTCATCTCTGATTAACTACAGTACTGCAACCAACACCTGTTTGAATTTGCTTACTGCATTCATTCACTGATCTCCTAGAAGTTTTAACTCCACATTTCCCTTCAAAGGTATAGGTACTGAACTATGGCAAAGCGATCGGGCTGTGCATGTTACGGTTTGCATAAATCCAAGCACACAACGCGCTATTAACCAGCTACGCTGTGGATTTTACGATGTCACCGCTGCGTACATACAGGGTAGGGCAAATGAAAGTGGCCCAAACGAGTGGATACGACTGGGCGTGAATTTATCGCAGCATTAACGGAGAAGTAAAAGACCTAGGGTGACTTCCAACGCGATGGAGCAACTGCCCTTACAATCGGCCGAACCTTGGAGCGCATTCTCACAATCTTCACGAATGACAAGAGTTGTTGGCCAGAGGTCAGTCTGGTCGCGGCAGTTGCTGTCCACCCAGGTCATCTGATCTGTCATTGTGCGATTACTTTGTGTTGGGAGGCCCCAAGTCTAGTGTATATCGAAACAACACTCGCAGTCTTCAAGAACTGCAACAGAACATTTCGGATGAGACTGCAGCAATTCCAGCAGTCCATCTTCGATCCGGCTTCAGCAACTTGCTGACCAGGGTCCTAAAGTACCAAAAGATGAATGGTGGTTACTTTCGTCTGCTGTAGTCAGATTAGTACTGTATTTCCTCTCTTCCGCTGTGTTGCTTTGTGCTCTGGAACTTTGTTCTCTGGGCCACTTTTATTTGCCCCACACTATACAAGCACGAGCAAGCATCACACACCGCGTGAAAAGTAATAAAGTACGTAACGCCTGAAGATGACATGTCTAAATTATGCACATGCAAGTGTAAGAACACACATGGAATACGTTTAAACCACAATAGCTCACGCCACCAGTGAACATGAAATTGTGAAAATGGAACAGCTGGAAATGCGGAAATGCTCTGCATCAAAGAATCACGTTTTTCAATGTTATTATGTCAATACTGTGTCTACTAATAATAATAATAATAATAATTGGTGTCCTGGTTGCAATGTTGAGATTTAAATGCCTATATAAATGCTGTTTCGGTTCCCCGCCGCGTCAACAGAAGTAGACACTGAACCAACGACGCCAGCGGTCCTCCCTTTCCTGCCTACCATCACAAACTACCGCTTTCGCATCAGACAGTAAACCAAACATTCCCAGTCAGGTTAGAATGGAAATTCTGCCACGTCGCATGCCAATGGTAGCTCGTGTCCATATGTATTACTTCCACGTGAAGCTGCCCCTCTCAAGCAGACTACCAAGTACTGCAAGAATTCTAACACGCTGCAATTGTTTACTATCGTTTCATGCATATAGAATACTACTTTGTAAGCAGCGGTGTCATTAATTAGTTTGCACTCACTTTCGCGTTCAGAGTAAAATGATAGAAAAAATGCCGAGGCCGCTATAGACCAACCACATCCAGGTAGGTTCGCACGGGGACCATCGCGGCTCAATTCACTTGCTAAGCATTCGCCAAGTTCAACATAACAAAACATTTACAGACAGTCTCAAATCTAATTAAAGTAGTGTGATACTGAGAATTCTGCGCCCTGTATGTAAACTGAAGGTGGATAAAGGGAAGAGATTACTGATGTCAGCTGCATCGGGACATCAAGTGAATAATAATGTATCACAGTTGCGGATATGTCCGAAATTACAGACACCAGGCATTCGTAGAATCCTACTCCCTTTAATTGCGCAGTGCGGAGGAGAAACATTCATCACAAGAAGTGGTGAATAAAAGAGAGAAGAGGTCATATTTCACGAAAGTACACGAACTTTAGTTTACCATAACCTAGAGGAGTAAATGCCAATCACCAGCTGGCTCTCACGTTTACTTGTAATCAATATAGCGTATCAGGATAATCGGCCACCAAAAACGACATTCAAAGGAAGATAAGACATCCCTGCACGAGTCGTATGACGAAACAGTGTTTAGCCTGACCTAACAGTTCAAGAAGGAAGTACTAGATTTACAATTACGATACTATCACGCTTCCGGTTTTCCAGCATTTTTTTTCGCGCAAAAACAGTATCAATCAAACACGCCGACAATACATACGAAATGACAATGCTTACGTCGTCCGCCCTTTGGCACGCAAATAGGTGTAAGCTTATTTTTTGATGCGATGTAACACTCAAGCATTGTTTCGCGCTTGTGACAACAGTACATACACACTTAAATGGGGCTCAGCGGATGTCGACACCAGACAGACAGTGACATATGTACCTCAGACGGGCACTTCAAGTACTGTATGACCAAACTATGTCATCATTGCTATACTCAGCGAAGCCGTAAGGCCGGAAAAGTAAAGCTGTCTTCCAACTCTAAGCGTGGTTGAGCTTGGCAGTGCTTTGCTAGGCACGGTCTTGTTGGAGGTACAGCTCTGTGTAGAGGTGCAACTCCGACCTTTGGACAGACTTATCTAACAGTTATAAGGAGACCTACAGCTGAGAGTGTACCCCAGAACACGATGGAAAACAACACACACACACACACACACACACACACACACACACACACACATCGCCAGGGGTTAAAGAAGCGATAGCAGAAAAAAAATAATAGGTCCAATTGAGGACTGATTCAAGGACTTTTGGGTTTGTAGTCTGACACCTACCTACTGAGCTACCGATCACCTAAAACCCCCCACCAACGCGGGAAAAATACATTTCAAATTTTTCCTGGAAACAACTATATGTCCGAAAAAGCGCTTAACGATAAGAGCTTTCGCTCTGTAGACCCTTCGGGTAAAGAGAAGAAAACAGTGAATAATGCTGTGACAATCAACGGCACACAATTTGTCGATGCGAAAGAAGAGTATTCAACATTTGCAACGTACAAGAAACATTTACCCACAGGTTTATACGTGGCAAGAAAAAAAAAGATGTTGAAACGGGACAGACAGAAAAAAACACCCCACTGGTCATTAGGGGCACACGAAATGGCTTCAGCACGAAAATTCTGATGAACCCAGAAACAAAAGACTATGCTGAAAAGAAACCAGCTCAGCCATATGGTTAACGGGAAAATTTCGATTTTGTGTTATCAATAAATAAAATCCGTTCGACTCAGACGATTTTATTATCTACATGGTTAACGGGTACTTGAAAAGTGTGAGATGTGCCCATCACTAAGAGGCATGAGAATACACTGATTAGCCAAAACATGATCACATGCGTAATAACGGGATCCACATTTGGAAAACAATTCACCAGTTATTCTGCATGCATGTAGTCGATATCTCATTCGCAGGTATCCGGAGGTATGTGGCAACAATGTCGACATACATGTCACGAAAATTCCGTAAAGCTGTGATTTGTGAAAGCGGAGTTGGCTCCCGTTTGCATCTCAGATAAGTTCCATCTGGTTCAGATCACGCAAATTTGGTGGCAAAGACATCAGCTTGGATTCACTATCATTTTCCTCGAACACTGCAACACTATTTTGGCCTTTCGATGAGGACACAGTTGGAAGATGCTTTCGGAGCATTATGCATGAAGAGATGCAGGTGGTCTACAATAATGTTAATGTTCCGTGGGTTCCATAGCTGATATGCTGCTTTCGATTGTTAACACAAGTCTCATGGAAGCCCAAGTCGAATGCCCCCACAATAATACTGCCCCTGTTGGTCTCAGTCCGTGGCGCAGTGCAGGTTACGAAAAGCGGCTTGTCTGGATGACGGCGTACCCGGCATACTACGGGCGACGACATTGTGGAAGAAGGAACGTGATCCATCCCAGCAGGCAACACGTTCCCACTGAACCACGGTCCAGCCTCTAAGATCCCATGTCCACTGTAACTTTAATGGTCGATTTGTTTTGAAATGTTCTAGGGTATGCAGCGAGTGGTCATTCATGAACCTACTCAGTACCCGAGAACATTTCCAAATTATCATATGCTACGAAAGCCTAAAATAACACTAATAACGACGTCGCTGGGTCAACATGGGAACACGTAGGGATCGTTTGCTGCTGAGTCCCATGTGCGCTGCACGGCGTGCTCCCAAACACTTAAGCCTACAACGTGTTTTGGCTTGTTAGTGTATGTTGGATAGGGCACTCTCAGAATCAGGTAATCGTTACTATAACGTGATAGGGCTTGCGACTCGACTTCAGGACAATGATACACACTAAAACTCACTATGCCTCAAAAAATTCGTTGCTTCCATCTCGTTTCGTACGTATAATGAATTTCATTTGTACGATTTGAATACAGTGTATAAAAAATGATCGTATGTATATAGGACGTGTGATTTCTAAAATCAAACACATACGAAGGAAAAAAGTTCTGATTCCAACGAAATCGAAAATAATTTCTTCCGTTATCTGGTGTAGGTATTTACTTATGTTTTATTTATTCAGCGTGCTGATAGAGCATATGTACGAAAAACCAATGGTGCTGCGAATAGCCCACGCCGCACCAGAGAAACAGACGAAGTTCTCCCGAGAAGAGAAAGAAAAGGAGGAAAAAAATACTATTTTTTCAAGTAATATAAATCAGACGACAGAAAAATGGAATAAAGCTATGAGAACAGTGGACGTCAAGATTTCAAATGCAAGGGCCTAGGTTCCAATCTCAGGATTTTTATGCCCCTGATCTCTTTCATTTCTGGTAACAAATAATTCTTGTGAAAAATACTGAGTTGCACCGTAGTTCAGAGTCTACATTAAATCGTAGGCGCCCTGTAATTGGATAAGTTAGTCCAAACGTCAAAGGAATACGATGTAATATCACCACCTTTGGCACCATGGCCAGTACAGCATTGTGATGTCCGAACTAATCTTTGGCTGAGAACATCTTTTACTGTTGAAGCTTCTCTGTTACACTTTCATATAGGATGCACCACCCTGAAGCAATTGTACCAAAGCATTGCCGAGTCTCTTCTAATGTTTGCTGTAATGAGTATGAGATAACACAAAATTCCTGTAGAATGAGTTCCATCAACGTCTTGTCTGTAGCTGGCTTGACTCATACACCACAATTTTCCAGATTTCTTACGAAAATGCGAGTCTACTGTTGATCTTCCCTACTACCAACTGCCTGCGTTCATCCCATTCATTCTTATATCAATACACACTACTATCTCTATTTTCGTGATGTGACGCACTACATAAGTCTGCAACCACTCTAGACGAATAATATTGGGTTACTTCTTTCTTTGACTGGAATACTCTATTTGAAATTCTGAAGGTGGCAGGGGTAAAAAACACAGGGAGCGAAAGGCTATTTACAATTTATACAGAAACCAGATGGCAGTTATAAGAGTCGAGGGACATGAAAGAGAAGCAGTGGTTGGGAAGGGAGTGAGACAGGGTTGTAGCCTCTCCCCGATGTTATTCAATCTGTATATTGAGCAAGCAGTAAAGGAAACAAAAGAAAAATTCGGAGTGGGTATTAAAGTCCATGGAGAAGAAATAACAACTTTGAGGTTCGCCGATGACATCGTAATTCTGTCAGAGACAGCAAAGGACTTGGAAGAGTAGTTGAACGGAATGGACAGTGTCTTGCAAGGAGGGTATAAGATGAACATCAACAAAAGCAAAACGAGGATAACGGAATGTAGTCGAATTAAGACGGGTGATGCTGAGGGAATTAGATTAGGAAATGAGACACTTAAAGTAGAAAAGGAGTGTTGCTATTAGGGGAGCAAAATAACTGATGATGGTCTAAGTAGAGAGGATATAAAATGTAGACTGGCAATGGCAAGGAAAGCGTTTCTGAAGAAGAAAAATTTGTTAACATCGAGTATAGATTTAAGTGTCAGGAAGTCGTTTCTGACAGTATTTGTATGGAGTGTAGCCATGTATGGAAGTGAAACATGGACGATAAATAGTTTGGACAAGAAGAGAATAGAAGCTTTCGAAATGTGGTGCTACAGAAGAATGCTGAAGATTAGATGGGTAGATCATATAACTAATGAGGAGGTATTGAACAGAATTGGGGAGAAGAGGAGTTTGTGGCACAAATTGACAAGAAGAAGGGACCAGTTGGTAGGACATGTTCTGAGAGATCAAGGGATCACAAGTTTAGCATTGGAGGGCAGCGTGGAGGGTAAAATTTGTAGAGGGAGACCAAGAGATGAATACACTAAGCAGATTCAGAAGGATGTAGGTTGCAGTAAGTACTGGGAGATGATGAAGCTTGCAGAGGATAGAGTAGCATGGAGAACTGCATCAAACCAGTCTCAGGACTGAAGACCACAACAACAACTTCTTTCATTTATACGTTTAAAGAGAGTAAACAAAGTGGAAGTAATTCTGATTGGAAAATAAGTTCACCAGACAAAACATTAGTCAGAGCCCTTAAAAGAGCACACCACCGCCGACCAAAGTCGTGGCAGTGAAATGGTGTGTATGTGGCACTTGGATGTAAGGAATCAGCACAATAAGATGGATCGACATGGAAGCATGATAGAGTGGCAGATATGAGCTATCGTATTTGCGTTGCCCATGACCACATTGTGAAGAAAGTTGCCCAATTTCTTGATAAATCGACGCCGACTGTCAAACGTGTCTACATGGAATGGAGTACCATGGTGTAACATGGAGTAAAAACACTGGCCGTAAAAAGATCCTAACCGACAGGATATGACAGATGCTGAAGAAATGAATTAAAATTTGCACCACAGCCGGGACTTGAACCCAGGTCTCCTTCTTAAAAGGCAGATGTGCTAATCTTCACATCACTGTAACAGGATGGCTAACGTAGCTGCACAGCCTACCCTAGTGGACAAAGGGCCGAAGGCGTGAATTAAAGTTAGTGAGGCCGTTGCACTACAGTAGTACGTGCAGCTAGCTGTGTTAGCCATACTGCTATGATGGTGGAATGGTTAGCACATCTGACTAGTAAGCAGGATTCATGGGTTCAAATCCTGGCCATGGCAAAAATTTTAATTCGGTTCTTCAGCCACCATCATTATCGAAGATACAGTTGAGACTCGTATGTCTCAAGGAATATATAATTACATATTATCATCTGACAGGAAATGTTGCGGTCACTGAATGCAGGTCAATCTAAAACAGTATGCGAGCGAGCACTGGGGAGTGGAACTGCATACAATGGGCATTTGGAGTCTGCTATCACGCGACAGGCCACAGCTCGAAGCGGCACATAATGCTGCATGTCTACAGTGGGACAGATAATTTCGCCTCTTTTCACATGATGCAAGCCGTCAAGTGCACCGAGACCCACCCTGCACCCGCAATGTGTGGAGAGTGTAGTTCAGTTCTGTTATGTTTTGGGGATGTCTTTCGTACCAGATCCTGGGCCACAGTGAACGTAAACTAGGGTGTCTATTTCCACATTCTGGGTGACCAAGTGTTGTCCTCAATAAAATAACTTTGTGGGATCTACAATTGTCTATCAGTAGCTTTAGCTGGTAAGCATACCTGAAGAAACTTGTGGACTTACTTTCTCGTTGAACTGAGGGGATTATTAAGGCTAGAGGCCGTGTTACGCGATATCAGTGCCATGTCTGCTGCGGGCGATTAATTGCTTGACCGGCATGCTTAAATGCAGACGCTCGATCAAAAAATAAGAAAGTAATAATTTGACGTGGCGTAAGTCAACAGCCTGCATGTAATTATTGAAAATGGTTATTTCTAGTGTTAAATTATTTTTTTATTTACTGAGTTTGTTATTTCGAGTACTACCGTTCATTCTCTGCCAGCTGGAAATACCAGGAATCAGTGCATACAGCGGTTCACAAAAGGAGACGTCTGTCCTATAAAACTACAAAAAGCCGCATGTGAGTGGCACTTACAAGTCTTAAGAACAAAATTCAGCGGTCAGTCCAAAAAAGGAAGAAGTTCAAATCAACCTTCTGGTTGACGACAGCTTTATCATACGCACATTGTTCAAAACAAGGACCCTCCCTGATGGCCGTAGGCGTTAGCACGGGATAACACTTGACGCAGCCAATTACGGTACACAAATTTTGTCGCGGGTGTTGGGTGGTGGTGACAGGAAGGGCAACCGGCCATCCTGTACCACTAATATTGCCAAATGCATTAACTAATACACCAATCCTGTGAAGATACGTGGTAAAGGCTAGTATAAAGAAGAAAAAGACTGCGTTTAAAACAAAGGACAAAAATTTACGAGTATAAGTGTTCATCATTCGTCAGGTCGAGTTCGTTGGTAACTAGACGGGCATCCGACGGACACTGAATCACTGAACCGTTCCCGAGGGACGCCTGTGTTTTTGTACTTAGTGAGTCAGTTGAGTCGGATGGAGTTGAGAATATTTTGTGCTGTAATTGATATGAAATGCGACGATGCGTAAAGCAATGAAACGCGATGAAAGAAAAAGCATGTTAATTAACAATCAGCGTTTAGAGACTGTGATGGAAAATTATTAAAAAGTAGCAGTGCGCTAATCAGGATCATATAACTACGGTTGAGTGAGTCAAATAATTACGACGGTGATCCCAAAAGTAAGGTGGTCTATTTTTTCTAAGTACACAGACCTGTTTATTTCTACAATGGTTTACATCAGTTTACAGCTTGCACATTTAGCTATTTTTCGACATTATCACCATTTCTGTCGATGCATTTTTGTAGACGCTGTGGCAGTTTTTGTATGCCCATGTCATACCAGCTCGCCGCCATGCTGTTAAGGAAGTAATGAACCTCTTCTTTCACCTCGTCGTCGGAGCTGAATCGCTGGGACCACAATTAACGCTGATAGGTAATGCGAAACTCTGAAAAAACTCAAACGGGCAATTCAGAACCGGAGAGGGAGTGTTGAGCAAGGGCGTACACACTCTCCGTGACAACGCTCGCCCACACATCGCTCGGCAAACCGTTGCCCTCCTGCAATAGTTTCAGTGGAACATAATCACCCACCCAACCACCCTATAGTCCTGACTTGGCGCCCAGTGACTATCACCTGTTCCTTAGGTTAAAAGAACATTTGGTCGGATAGCGATTCAGCTCCGCCGACAAGGTGAAAGAACAGGTTGATAACTTTCTAAACAGCATGGCGGCGAGCTGGTATGACATGGGCATACAAAAACTGCCACATCGTCTACAAAAATGCATCGACAGAAATGGTGATAATGTCGAAATATAGCTAAATGCTCGAGCTGTAAACTGATGTAAACCATTGTAGAAATAAACAGGTCATGTACTTATAAAAAAATTGGAGACCTTACTTTTGGGATTATCCTCGTATTATATAGACCATTCTTCTACAATGGATGATTTGAATTAATACGTCCGATAGTCAAAACGCATTTAAAACAAACTGGAATTTGGGAGAGGCACGGTATCAGCTTTCACCCCATAGTGTCTGTGTGTGATATCTACCCTCCAAGTAAGTACAGGGTGACAATTATCGAAATGTATGAAACAAACTCGTCACAACTTCTGAACCGTTTGCGTTACGATGTTAAAACAACATGGTTGGCCGCGGGGCATGATGGGAAGTCGGATGGGTATGTGTGGTTAGGTTTAGCGACGAAGCCCACTTTCATTTGGACGCGTTCGTCAATAAGCAAAATTGGCGCATTTTGGGGACCGAGTATCCGCATTTCGCGATCGAGAAATCCCTTCACCCTCATCAGATGATTGTATGGTGTGCAATGTCGTCACGGAATAATCGGTGCGATATTCCTTGATGGCACGGTGACTACCAAACGGTACGTGATGGTTGTGGAAGACGATTTCAATCCCGTTATCCAAAGTGACCCTTATTTCGACAAGATGTGGTCCATGAAACACGGAGCTCGCCCCCATCGACGAAGGAGTGTGTTTGACGTACTGGAGCAACTCTGGGCTACCCAGAGGCCATTGGCATGGGCCTCGATTGATCGCCGTATTCTCCGGATTTGAACACATGCGACTCCTTTCTGTGGGGGTACACTAAAGGCAAGATGTACAGCAATAATCGCAAAACCATTGCCGAGCTGAAAACTTCAACGGGTCATGCAGAACTTCGCTATTCGTCTGTACCACATCATCACCAATGATGGGAAGCATATCGTAAATGTCATAACCTAAACCCGAATATCTGCGGCAACGTTTACATGTTTAATAAAGTGTGTGCACGCCGTAGTTTTTAAACTAATTTACGTTTCTTTTCATATAGCTCAATAATTGTCATCCTGCACAATCCGGATGCTTTGACCCTACGAACAGTAGCACCTCTGCGGCGTAGGACGGAGATGGGAGGCGATATCTCACAGGATACACGCGGACAGCGGAATGAGTGTCGCAGTAGACGGACGCCGCCCATAGCGCACTCGCGCCCCCTTCCGTCTGGCGTGGGGGAGCGGTGTTTACAAACAGACGCGACGCGGCGTTTGTAAACCGTCCCAGCCAGTGCGGCGTCACAGGGAGGCCCGAGGCAACACACGACGGGCTACTGCGCGCTCGTTCACATCCCTACCTAACACTGAGAGAAAACTGAAGCCAGCAGGCACGAGTTTTGTAACGATTTATTTCTTTCTTGTAGCCTCGAACGGTCTGAGGCATATTTGCATCTTTTAGATACTTATATCCATGTACACTGATTAGCCAAAACATTATGACCACTTGCTTAATAACGACTTACTCCACCATTGGAATGAAATAAAGCGGTGATTCTGTGTGGCATGGTTTAGTTGTGGCATCAGGCATCTTCTCAATGATCACGCAATTACAGTAAATTATGGGCCGGCGGATTGTAGGCGTTGAGCTGGCGCCTGATAGCGTCCCAGTGGCACTATTCGGAGAGAGGCCGGACGGTGCGAAAGAGCGTAGCAATCCATGATGAGACAAGTTAACGCGTGCACTGCATCCCATGGAGGCTACTTTGTACGTCTATTGCGACGTGGATGCGATGCAGCTCAGTACTATGAATAAAACGTTCTCGGTTTTGCAGCCGAGTCAATTCGAATAAAATCCTCGAGCTTTCAATGGCCATCTCCACCATCGTCGTCAGGAGTTCGGTGTGGCAGATATGATACGCGAGTTGGACATGGAAGTCATTAAAGCAAAGACGTTTTTCGTCACGGCGAGATCTATTTACGAAATTTCAGTCACCAACTTTCTCTTCCGAATGCGAAAATATTTTGTTGAGCCCAACCTACATAGGTAGGAATGATCATCAAAATAAAATATGAGAAATCAGAGCTCGAACAGAAAGGTTTAGGTGTTCGTTTTTTTCGTCGGCGGCCCTTGAAAGCGTTTGCGATGCCTCTTTTGCTGTATTCATTTTCCCCGATAACACGTTTTAAGTTCTGCAATTCAGACTGTAGGTGGTCGTCGTCAGAGATAATCTTGGCTGTATGAACCAACGTGTGTAGGACAGCTTTCTTGTGTACAGGGTGGTGGACACCATTGGCGCTCAAGTACCGATCAGTGTGTGATGGTTTCCAGTACACTGAATGACCAAGCTGGTCTTCTTCCTTCCGCTCAACCAAAACATCCAAGAACGGTAGCTTGCCGTGCTTCTCCATCTGTTACTGTAGCATGAAGCAATTACAATATCCTTGTTCGATAGCTAACAGCCCACACATACAGGTATTGGCTACAAAGTGAATGCTACCAACAGATCATTTTATTTAGATTCTAATTTTTTTTTTTTGCGGATTGTAAAACAAACGTTGTTTACGCACATATTGTATCTAGTATTTGTGTTTGAAAATGTAAAGGAACATCTGTGAAATACCGGGATAACAAAAAATCCACCGCACTGTTCCGATTACATGTGTAAGTACTTCATGCTTTTCATGTATTCTTTTAGCTCTTTGCTCCTGTAACGTTAAACTCAATGAAAGTATGCGAACGAGAAAAGACTGCATCAGTTTTCTAGAACTGAACTATAAAACGAAATGAAACAAAATAAAAACAAATAAAATACAGATAGCTTTATTTGAGTGGTTCGGCCATCTGCAGAGAAATAAAAGCATCGGCAAGTCATTCGATGCTGCTTCAACTATGTCACAGTTCATGTGAGTTGCAAGCGGAGAGGGTTAGTTACGGCAATCAACGGCCATATTTTTCTATGGGTGAGAAATCTGGACAACGTGCTGGCCAGGGCATCAGTCTAACACTCTCCGTATCCAGGTAGGTCAAAACAATACATATACATGCCGTTTGCGTTATCTCGTTCAAGGATGACGTCACTGAGACCTAGAAGGTAGGCCACAGCATCTGAAATGGAACGCCTGCTATCCAAATTATTGGCTATGCGAACCAAAGGTGACTGTTGTGCATCCAGTGACATATCATACCATCAGCCCAACGACGACTGCAATTTGGCAACGTCCGTTCTCCTCTGGGCATCCACGCACGGATAGTGAGGATGGGGGCGACAGCACTCGGGCCTCCCTGTGACGCCGCACTGGCTGGGACGGTTTACAAACATTTCCAACCATCGAACGTCACTTCGTTGACAGCTTCATACAGCTTTTCCAGAAACTTACCTCCCCCACCCCCCACCGCCACCCCTCTTTAAGGCCTCGCCACAAACAATAGTCAAGGTTTTCGTTGTATTATTTAGATGGCTAATGATTACCGCACTGTCGTTTTAGAAGATGATTGTCATCTCCCCATAAGTAAAAGTATTCTGCCGTAAAAAATTCTACATACCGTTATGTTTTATGTGGAGCAAGATACGTACATCGATGTTGTTTTAAGAGAGATTCCCACACCGTCTCGTATGGAATCAACATAGTGACTAACAACAGATGTAATGCCTAATAACCATAAGGTCTGAAGTTACTATACGTAGCACAGGAGCATATGGCTGCTATAACAGCAGTGCAGGCTAGTGTTGGCGACAAAATACCTGAGAAAATGACATATGGTGATCCTTATCTGCGTGAGATAAGCGCAGACACTAATCGCGACGGATAGTTGGTCGTATGGATTTTCATGTGCAGCTTCAGTGTGCTGCTACATCCCACGTAGATGTTTGCACTACACTGATCATTGCTGAATTTTATAAACTGCTGTGGGCCAATCGACAATTCTGGAAATGCATCTAGGGATCAGGAATCTTCTAGGTTATCCTGCGCTCGCGCACATCAGAAGCCTGGCGACAATCTAAATACTTTAATCGGTTGGGTTAGTCTTACGTAAATCATAACTGCACCGTTACGGGAGAGGATGAAATGAATGGCGAAATATTGAGAACGAAAGTGCTTCGCCGAAGAAGGTCGTAGCGCATTTCCTACGTTCAAAAAAAGGTTCAAATGGCTCTGAGCACTATGGGACTTAACAGCTGAGGTCATCAGTCCCCTAGGCTTAGAACTACTTAAACCTAACTGACCTAAGGACATCACACACACATCTATGCCCGAGGCAGGATTAGGGTCTGCGACCGTAGCGGTCTTCCTACGTTCGATTGTTGTACTAGTGACTGACACAGAAGTGAG
This sequence comes from Schistocerca cancellata, assembly GCF_023864275.1. NCBI lineage: Eukaryota > Metazoa > Arthropoda > Insecta > Orthoptera > Acrididae > Schistocerca > Schistocerca cancellata. Next base: position 289,543,604 of record NC_064631.1, on the reverse strand, counting down.
CTCGGAAAAGAAAGTAACACACACTAATCGTAGTACAGAGGCAATGCTACAGGACCGTGGGTTGCCTGTTAGAGTCTACATTGAATATGGTCTATGTGCATGAACTGGCCCCTGTTCTAGCACCAGTTTAACATACACATCACTGGAACAGCGTATCTTAACACTTGACAGGAAGAAGATAAAAGTCATTCCAGTCTATAAGACGGCTTGCCAAACCGACGCACAAACCTAACGTCCTATTTTAATGACGTCAGTCTCTTGCAGATTTTGAAAAATACACTGTTGAGTCAAAATAATGTGATCCACGCCCGCCGCGAGATAGAATGCCATCTGGCGCCTTTCCGAACAAATGCCACAATAAGGTAAGTAGTATATAAACGGAGTAGATATAAATGGGGAATCATCCTAGCACCTATACAGGGAGCAAATAGGAAAACCCTCCGAAATAAACTACTCTGACAAACGGTAGACTGTTACGGCGCAGCGCCTGAGAACGACGATCTCGGAACTTGTTCGCCGATTGCGTGCTACTGTCGTGAGCATCTATGGTAAATGACTGTAGGATGGGGAAATCACGAATGGGCCCATGTCCATCACAGAAGTGGAGGTCGGTGGCTTGCCTGCTCTGGTAAGCAGAACAGGTGGCGATCTGTGACAGATTTGACGACAGAGTACAATGACGATATAGGAAGAAGTACTCTGGAGTACACCATTCGGCGCACGTTGTCGAAAATGGGACTTAGCAAATGGCCCCGATGTGTTCCCCACGACATCGTCATTCACGATTGCAGCAGGCACAGGATCTTCGAGACTGGTCCAAGGATCGATGGGATAAATATCGCCTGGTCGAATAATCACGTTTCTTGTTACACCAGGTCGATGGCCCTACCCGGATATGCTGCCGTCTACGCGAGTAGTAGTTCGAAACACTCACTACACCAGCAACTTAGGCCAAGGGGGCAGAAAGATGCTATGGGGGACATTCACCTGGCTAACAAGTGACATTTGGTAGTGATCGAAAGCACCACAACAGCTGTGAAATTTGTGAACATTATTGTGGACCACTTCCATCCATTCATGAATAACGTCTCCCTGACTACGATGGGATTTTTCAGCAGGATAACTATCGGGGTCAAAAGACCTGAATCGTGTTACAGTGGTTTGAGGGGCATGATAGCGACCTCATGGTAATGACTGGGCCACCTAATTCGCTCGATCTGAACCCAATGGCACAACTAGGATGTTATCGAGCACTGGCTCCAAAGTGCCACATATCTCCGGAAACCAACTAAGAACTTCTCGAATTCATCCCACGCGGAGTCGCTGTTGTATTGTGTTCCAAAGGTGGAGTGACACGATACTAAGCAGATGGCCGTAGTATCTTGACTAACAGAATGTAACATAACTTCTGCAAACCTAACAACTATGTGGAAGCAATATGGTTTCCGCACGTATCTAGGACGTAAAACCCAGCTTTTTCAGTTCATTCATGAGATAAAGATAGCAGTGGACAAAGGAGTTAAGACTGATACCGTGATTCTTCACTTCCTTAATGCCTTCGTTGAAGTTTCGTACTGCCGCCTAGTAAAAAAAATAAGCACATCCGACCAAAAGAAATTCACCACAGCAGACATCACGCTAATAAAGTGTAGCTTTGACAATGGCCTCAATTCGACAAGTATGCCTTACTCCCACTGAAGCTATTCGTTTATGAGCAGGTCCCGTAGAGCAACTAAATTACAGACAATTAATAGTTTCATCTTTCCCGCTGTTCTAAATACTCCCAGACATTTTCTATGGGATTAAGATAGTGTGATTCGGCAGGCCAGCCGAGGTGCGACTCGATGCCTAAAAATTCGTCGAACCAGGAACTTATGGGTCCAGGTCTGTGAACATGGTTGTATTCATCTTTGAAAACTTAAGTTTTCGCAGCACACTCCATTATGAAGCTGTAGGAGGAGCGAGGTCCAAGGGAATGATGAAATAAACACCCTCGTTCATGTTCACAGTCCGCAGCTCGTGGTCTTGCGGTAGCGTTCTTGCTTCCCGCGCACGGGGTCCCGGGTTCGATTCCCGGCGGGGTCAGGGATTTTTCCTGCCTCGAGATGACTGGGTATTGCTGTGTCGTCTTCATCATTATCATTAATCCCCATTACGGTCGGAGGAAGGCAATGGCAAACCCTCCGCCTAGTCGGCGGTGCGGGTCTCCCGCATCGTTCCCTACGCTCCTCGGAGTATGGGACATCATCGTCATCATCATGTTCATAGCAATATGAATGGATATGCCCAACACACGGTACAAAGAACACCTCTAAAATATCACATATGTCTTCAACCTCAACTACAGCCCCAGATATTGTGGGTGCACTCAGCATTTATCACTTGAATAGAGGCAAAATCGCAATTCTCGACCACAGTCCATGCCTCAGTCAGCTAATGTCAATACGTTGTTTTGGCCACTGAAGATGTGCTACTGTGGCGCTGTGACGTAAGCAATGCGTTGTGCGAGGTACCCGACTCCAAATGCCCACTGCATGCAACTCTCTTCACAGTGATTGATATATACCTGCATCCACTGACAGCTGTCTGATTTGAAACAAACTGTCACTGACAATTTCCTCGTCCCTGTCAGGTGGGATCTTTCTACGACCACTGTTCTTACATCCCGTTAACTCGCACACACTTTGGAGAGTAACTGGCGATACTCCAAAAAATGTGGTACTATTATTCGCGATGTAGTCATGGACACGTTCAAATACGTTATAGTTGCGTCTCTACGCTGACCCATCTTACTGCGTTTATTCTATACAACGGACTGTCACATAGCACTTTGCAGCATGGCTTAGGTCAGCGGTGGAGGTCAGATGAGAACCTGGTATCAGTTCTACACTGTTTACATCACTCCCTGTCGACAAGTATCCTCTTGTAAGGGAGGCGACTAATATTTTGGACCCAGATCTTACGTGCACACTTAACATCCGAAAAGATATGTCATCGATTTAAGACCACATTCTTTCTGAATGGTGTAGCCTCGTCAGAAGCAAAAGTAGCGTCTCGATTCGTATAATAATGATTTGGAGGATAGCATCCATAGCCTCATGAGGCTGTTCGCAGATTATGCTGTTGTTCACAGAAAGGTAAAATTGCTAGAAACTTGGAACGAAAGGCAGAGAAACTTGATGATCCGTGTCTGGTCTAAATTATATAAGCTAATTCTCAGCGTCAATGAATCTCGTGTAACGCGCGTAAATAGATGAAAATATCGGGCGTCGTTCACTACACGGTCGGCAGTCACTGAATTCAGCCACATGCTTCGAGTAACCGAGATTTTCTGAACAGAGTAATCAAAGGTGGAGCGACCGTAAAACGTATCGATAAGAAAGGCAGACAACTCAAACAAGACCATGTACAAAAGTAGTTAACACACGACAGTAGTTTGGCTGCACACGTTCCTCACCTAGATATCTCAGATTCTCTGAGGAATTTCATTGTATGTACAAAAGCGTCACTTGTTTTTCATATATTTATTTATTTTTCGGCTACCGTTTTCGATCTATATCGGACGACCTACAGGCTAAATAGTTATTGCAGTCTGAAGATGATGCGATACATATCGAAATCGGTTGTTGAATAACAGAAGCGAGGGCGTGTCTTTTACATACAATGGAATTACTCAAATATCTAACAGCTGTGAACAACTGCACACACAAAACGTAACTGATCTATCTGCCTCATGATAAAAGGGAAACATCCAGTAGACATGGTCGGATGTCAGTGCGACTATGCACAGCCTCGGCGCATTTGTAAATGATTAGAGTTGCTATTCTCTGTGATTGTAGAACGGGCGCCAGAGTGGATTAGTTTTATTCGTGTTTACTGTTGTTACCATACCTAATAGCGTATACACGGGGGGTGAACAACGTCACATTTTGAGCGATCACTGAATGACAAGACGTTATCTGCAGTGTTATTTCCTCAGCAAAAAGTTTCTGTTTTTAAAGAATTTCTTTTAGTTATATGGAATGATCACACTATGAAGGAAACTGACGCGCTGCATACTCGTATGAGACAGTTATCTGTACCCGAGAGTTTGAAAGGGATCTCTTAGTGCGTCTCCGTTTGATCAGCTGGTCGGATAGTGCAATATCCAGATTCTTGGGGTATTCAGATACGACGCCCAATGGTGAACTGCATGCAAACGTGAGGGCAGTCATACTCATCGTCAAGGTACCGGTCGACGACTGCCGACCACCGCAGGGGAGAATCAACGTGTTGTGCACCAAGGACATCAAAACCCCTTCACACCCATGCCTGCCATTCGAGATGATGTAATGGACCCCACAGCAACATTCTGTTCACCCCGCACCACTGGTTGGAGACTAGCATCGGCTGGACAAGGGAATTACTGCCCCTTACGTAGGCTGCCGTTAACACAAACAGCTGTGTTTGAAGTGGTGGCGCAGCAGGGCGGTATGGGCTACTTGCTGACAAATAGTGACACTGCGTTCAGCGATGAATCGCGGTTCTGCACAACTCAGAATCATAATCGTCGGCGCGCATGGCGGCGACATGGACAGGTCCCATTATTCCAATGCTTTGTAGAGGCACGGTGGTGTTACTCCCGGCGTCATGGTGTGTGGAGCCATCTGGTACGACTTCAGATCACGAGTAGTAGTGAGGCCCTGGCCAGACAGAATGCGGCCTAGCATCGATGCTTAGGTTTCGGCGGATTTCGCGGCGTTCAGCGGCAAGACACACCACATAGACAAACTAGGCTGTCCGCAGCTAGTGCTGTTGCCGCGTCAGTTGTCGCACCGTGAAAGTGGCCGTCACCTCATTAGCAGCTCGCATGTGTAACGCGATTGTCATGGCTGTGTGACAACACAGTTCTGACGGCACAACTGTATGTGGCGAATATCTGGCTGGCGTCCTCATGTTACCTGCCACATGACAATATTTTGGCCCCAATTATCAATAGGATAACGCTCGTCCACGCATGGCACGTGTCTCTACGAACTGTTTGAGTGATGCTGAGGTACTTCTGTCGCCAGCAAGATCCTCAGCTCTGTCCCCAATAGAACGTTGGCGACCAGCTCAGATATCAATTCAGTCCCAGTGCCATTATCCAAGATATCAAAGACCATTTACAACAGTTGTGGGCCAATTTCCGTCAGGAGAAGATACAATGATTTTATGACAAATGGCTCTGACCACTATGGGACTCAACATCTGTGGCCATCAGTCCCCTAGAACTTAGAACTACTTAAACCTAATTAACCTAAGGACATCACACACATCCATGCCCGAGGCAGGATTCGAACCTGCGACCGTAGCGGTCGCTCGGCTCCAGACTGTAGCGCCTAGAACCGCACGGCCCTTACGGTCGGCGGCTTTATGACACCCTTCCCAACCGAATATTAGTACATGGATCCAAACCAGAGGGGGTGCAGTGTAGTGCTGATAAGAGGGCTCATACTGCCAAGTTCTTTGTAATCATTCAAATATCACACACATCCACTCAACTCATGATGTTCGGTTTCACTTCTCCCTCTCCTTTCGGGTGCAGTGTATTAACAAATCAGAGCGCTTCCTCTATCCATTGGTAGCCTCAACTATCACGTAGCTACGATAATGTAGCGCTTTTAGTTAATCACATTCGCCTCTTTGCGTCGCAATTTCGTGCGTGGCTCTAAAACATTATTATTTCTGCGGATTCTAATCACGGCTTCTGTCACTGAATACGTGTCTCAGCGCACGATTTGCTGAAGCATGCCCAGCATAGTTGGCGGCAAAGTGAGAGACTGTCAGCTATTCCGCATACAAACAAAGCGGGATTGCTCATGCCTGAAGTGCTGTGCTAATACGACAGCCGACAGCAAACAGCGCTAATAGTCACCGACTCACACTCAGACGACTCTCACTTTTAGCAGGTCTGCCGTTACTAACAAGTTAGTTCTGCAAGAGCTGTAAACGTGCAAGGTCATCATCTGCCACGCCATGTTTGGAGAAAATCGTGTGGCAAAATTGAGAGAGAGAGAGAGAGAGAGAGAGAGAGAGAGAGAGAGAGAGAGAGAGAGAGAGAGAGACAGAGAGAGAGTGAGAGAGAGAGAGAGAGAGAAATCCATGTCCATGTCTTAGAAACGTGAAAGGATTCTTAGTCCAGTCATCTTGATTTAATTTATCTTCAGTTTGCCGAAATCTCTTGCCACTATAGATAAACATACAGCTACGGTCGAATCGGTTCTCCCTGTTTATCATGCTGATTCTGATGATATGTTGTATTGTGTGTCGTCGTTGTTGTTGTTGTTTACATCTAGATCTGCATCCCGCAAGCCACCTTGTGGTGTGCAGCGGAGGGTACTTCTGGCTCCACGATCATGTCCTACCTTCCCTAATGCATTCGCGAATGGTGCTTGGGAAGAACTACTGTCGATAAACCTAGGTTGTTATTTAGGGAGGCAAAAGGAGGAAGTCTTATGGTGTCCGACTCTTCTTGGAACGTAAGCCATAGAAATTTCAACAGTAAATCTCCGAGACACGCACGCAACACTTTTCTTGTATCGCCTAACACAGTACATCGTTGAGCGTATCCGTAATGCTCTTTCACAACTAAACGTTCCCATGATATAATGCGCCGCTCTTCGTTGGACCTTCTCTGTATCATCTATTAAACCAACCTAGTTCGAGCCCCAGACTTATTTCCATCACGGACTAACTACATTTACTTACGATTCTTCCAATAAATTTCAGTTGTGTAACTGCTGTACCTGTGGTCATTCCACATCATATCGCTGCGGACAGTTATTTCTATGTATTTTACGGTTGTTGCTGTTTCCAGTGATTTATCGCAATAGCATACTTATACTGTAACGCATCTATTCTCTTACTTGTGGGCAATACGTTACATTTATTTACGTTAAGAATCACCCGCCAGTTGTTGCAACAATAGCTGTGTATCTCTGTTCTCTGCAATCTTCCTAAAGACAACATCATCGCCTGTCAACAGTCTCGTTGAATATCGACGTTATCCTGTATATCAACTACATCAAATAAATGCACAAGGTGTAAACGATAAATCTTTACAACGTACCACATTGGTGTACGGGAAGTCGAGACGATCTATTTGAGGTAAGACGATTTTACTATATGAAGGCGTGAAGTCTCAAACTGGTCTACAAAAGTCAATTAAGGGACACCACTTTAGTGCCGCGCGAGATTCTTAACAGCCACTCGCTCTTACGCCAATGGCTTAGTCGGCTGTTTCGTTAGCAATTCGATTTAAACTAAACCCTTATAAGCACAATAGTTTCGTAGTACAGAGTTCAAACATTCGCATCTGTATCATACTCCGCACGCCATCTAATGGTGTGTGGAGAAGGGTTCTTCTAGTTCCACCAACTGATCCCTCTACTCTGTTCCACTTAAGAATGGTGCATGGGAAGAATGATTGACCGTAAGTCCTGTATTGACTCTAATTTCTCAAGTTTTCTCGTCGTTGTCATTACTCGAGCGCTCTCTCTCTCTCTCTCTCTCCCTCCCCTTACCCTATTAGTCCCTGCTCGGTAAGGATCCCATACTGATAAACAATACCCAAGAATCGATCGAACGCGCGGCTTATAACTTATAAGACACTTCCTTTGTCGATGAGTTATACTTCCTTAATATTTCCTACGAATCTCTCTCTGGCACCCGCTTTTCCTACTATTTGTTTTATATGATCATTCCACTTAAGATCGCGGCCGGCCGCTGTGGTCGAGCGGTTCTAGGCGCTTCAGTCCGGAACAGCGCGGCTGCTGCGGTCGCAGGTTCGAATCCTACCTCGGGCATGGATATGTGTGTCATGTCCTTAGGTTAGTTAGGTTTAAGTAGTTCTAAGTCTAGGGGACTGATGACCTCAGATGTTAAGTCGCATAGTACTTAGAGCCATTTGAACCATTTGAACTTAGTCGTGTGGTATGATAATCAGCTGATTAAGCCTGTTACGTTACATCATCTTATATGACCCTGTTACCTAGACTTTGTAAGAAACGAGCTTTCAGCATTATTGCTTTGGCTAACGGGATGAGTAGGTTCTCCCAGCATGACGTGGACGCTGAAAATTCGTCACATCATCCAAACCTAACAATGCCGGAAAAACGATCGACAAAACGATCACTCTTCTTGATCATGAAGGTTCATGAACTTAACCCGTTAATGTTTTTTTCCCCTATGGGAATGACTAAAAGACAAAGTCTACAAAGAAAAATAGATGAATTAACTGTCTGAATTTTGACTAGGACTGCCGTCATAAAAGAACGCTTCTAATTGAACTGCGGGCCTATAGGGCATCGTCGCAGTTGTGCGACTGTCTTCGTTATTTCCTGTCAGAAAGGTCAAGTTTATAGTGACTGACGGAAAGTCATCGAGGAAAGCAGAAGCGATATATGGCGTTCCCCGTGGAAGTATTATAGGCCCTCTGCTGTTCTTAATCTATGTCAACCAATTACGAGACAATCTGAGAAGCTCTCTTAGATTGTTTGCACATGATGCTGTCATTTACCTTCTAATAAAGTTATCAGAAGATAAATCACGGTAATCAGAAGGTAAATCACGGTAATCAGAAGATAAATCACGGTAATCAGAAGATAAATCACGGTAATCAGAAGATAAATCACAGTAATCAGACGATGAATCACAGTAATCAGACGATAATTTACAGTAATCAGAAGATATTTTACAGTAATCAGAAGATAAATTACAGTAATCAGAAGATAAATTACAGTAATCAGAAGATCAAGCCCAATTTTAGTCAAGGTATGTATATGGTGGGAAAAGTGGTAATTGACCTACAAAGAAAAGTGTGGGTCATCCACGTAAGTACTAAAAGAAGTCCGTTACATTTCAGTTACAAGACATATTGCACAACTCTAAAGGCTGTCAATTCAACTAAATAGCTAGGGATTACAATTACCATCAACTTATTAAATTGGAACGATCGCAAAAAAAATTGTTGTGGGGAAAGCGACCCAAAGACTGCATTTTACTGGCATAATACTTAGAAGATGTAACAGGTGTAATAAAGAGATTGCCCACGCTACGGTTGTCCGACCTCTTCTGGAGTATTGCTGCGCAGTATAGCATCCTTAGCAAATAAGATTAACAAACGACATCGAAAAAGTTTGAAGGACGGTAGCTCGTAATGTATCGCGAAATAGATGAGAGAGTGCCCCAGATGTGATACGCGAGTTGGAGTGGTAATCATTAAAAAAATAGGCGTTTTTCGTTGCGACGACACTTTTTCATGACATTTCAGTCACCAATTTCCTCCTCCGAAAGCGAAAATATTTTAGAGACGTCCACTTATACAGGAGGAAGTAATCAACATAATAAAAAGAAGAAATATCAGAGCTCGCACAAAAACATTTACGTGTTCGTCTTTTTCGCGCGCTGTTCGAGGGTAGAACGGTAGAAAATTAGTCAAAGTGGTTCCACTAACACTAAGCCAAACACTTAATTGCACAGTAGTCACGTAGATGCAGAAGAATATGACCTCAGAAGAGCTACACGTGGTATTCCCAAGAAAATTCAAAAAGTGCCTTGAATTGAAGGGGGGATTTATGAAAATCAACTTGGAACTTAATCATTTTCCTTTGATTGAAACAGTCTCCCATTATTTGTTTGCGTTATAGTGTAACAGCTTTATCTCCGCGACCAATAAAAATTAGATACATTGTGTATGAAACAGTCCATACTACCGGCTAAGAAGTTCTGAATCGAGTCACCAATCCGATCCGATACTCGGTAAGCTCGTAGTCTGTTCACCAGATAACGGTGTCTAAACGTTTGTAATGCCATTCGGAACCCATGGAACACAGCATCAACCTGGGCGCCTAGATTTCGTGAAGGAACGAGCGAGCTTACGTTTGTTATTATAGTCGTCTTAAGTCTGAAGATCGGTTTGAGGCAAGTCTAATCTGAAAAGGATAAAGGGGAAATAAATCTACTAGCCGAAGAATCCTCTCCAACACACCTATATGAGACTTGGGTAGTACAGATATAGATGTAACAGATGTGGAGTGAATGGAACATAAAAAATGATTCAAATGGCTCTGAGCACTACGGGACTTAACATCTGTCATCAGTCCCCTAGAACTTGGAACTACTTAAACATAAGTAACCTAAGGGCATCACACACATCCATGCCCGAGGCAGGATTCGAACCTGGGACTGTAGCGGTCGCGCGGTTCCAGACTGAAGCACCTAGAACCGCTCAGCCACAGAGGCCGGCAATGGAAGATAACTGTTTACATTTTTCTATTACTTGCAGCACAGAAAAGTTATATGCAGACAAGGCCTTCTATTCAGCTTAATATCTACCCAGCTGCTCGGAAATTGTGAAGAGCACTTAGGGCCAGTGAGGCTGATTGGAAAAACGGAGCCAGCGCGACAGTCGCACCAGTTAACGGTCCACGCGGCTAGGAAGGCGACTCTAAGGAGGAAGGGCTGACCTCAGCGCGGCTCGTGTTTCCGTAGTGAGTCACGAACGGCGAGATAAACACGTATCTGGAGTAGGATGGAGCCGCTGCTAGGCGCTGGCAAGGCGGCCGGTTCCGACCTGGCGTTCGCTACTGGTCAGTCAATTTGCTCACACGCGAGGACACTCCTCATGACGTATGTGCCAAACACGTAAGCCGGCTTTTCTGCAGCAAGGACGCGCGGTTGGCGGCTTCTGCAAGCAGTACGTTACAGAGGTCCTCACAGACCGAACTCACTGGCTCGAAAGGCGAACGCCAAGTCTCGGATATCAAGAAACTCTTAAGCCTGTTTCATATTGGGGCCAATGAAGCGGATAAAGGCGAATGAGCATACATAGAACAACTCAGTACTGTTCACTACAGATCACTTCTTGTTTCTTGGCACACTTCTAGAGAAATTAGTCCCTATCCCCGGCGACATCATATTAGTACCGTGTTAACCCGTCTCTAGACTTATTACCGACCTGAACTGAGGGAGGAAGAGGTTTCACAAGTTGTTCTGGCGCCTGAAGCCAGTCATTGATGAGCGGATCCCACAGAGCTACCAAACTGTGGGGAAGTTTCACCAGTTGTTCCAAATAGTGCCAGGTACTTTCTATGGGGGCAGTCGAGGTACGATATGGTGCCTGAGAGTTCGTCAAACTACGAATGTATAGGTGCAGCTCTGCGAAAGCGGCTGTTTGTCCTCTTTGAAGACCGAAGGGTTTACGGCTTACTCACCATCAAAATGCAGAAATCAGGGCACACTGGTCAGAGAGAATGTTGAAATAAACATCATGTTTAGTTTTCACGGTAATATTCTTTTAATTGAATGATTAATATTTCGTCCGATGAAATTACCAATGAACAGGACCAATGACAGGAAGCGGGCATTTATGCATTTAAACACCGCGGACGCTAAGTTACTGTTTCTTTGGCGTAAAAACATTGGCATGTAGATTTCGTTTGGTACAAAGCTAGTTATACAGAATGTCTCAAACAAGTGACAGAAGGCCTACAACCTAGTATAGTGAGATACGATTGTACTGTGTTATGGACATACTCAGCGTACACCGCGTAACAACAATGTCGCTCATAACAATTGTTCAACATGAAGACCATCAGTCTCAATGCGTGCATGGTAATGGTGCACGAAGTTCTGCCGTACTCTCTCAAAGATCCCTGGTGTGTCTTGTACTAGGAGAAAGGCAGCTTAGACACTATGAAGCAGGTCTCCATCCGTTCCTATGGGGCTTTCATACACCAACTCCTTGACGTAACTCCTGAGGACCAGGTGATCGCGCACGCCATGGGGCAGGACGTCCCCTTCCAGTCTAACGATGAGGCTACGTGCTATCCAGGTGCTCTCGGACATTAACATCGAAGTGGGCTGGTGCACCGTCACGCTGAAACCAGAACTGTGGCACTACACGTCGCTGGGACGCCAGGTAACGTGGGCCAGTCCGGCAGGGAGGCAGCAAATAAGGTCCTATTACATGATATTGGACAAATCCCGATCATACGTTGACAGAGAATCATTGAAGGTGACCACTAATGTGACGTGGAGACTGTCCTCACTCCACACATGGCTACTGCCGCTGTTGGAAACACAAACATGGATGAATGAGGCCTCATCCAAGAACAATACAAACTGCAGTAAGTTTGGCAGTTCAGTACTGCGTTATCTAATTCACTGACAAAAGTGAAGACAAGGCTGGAAATCCGTTGGTCCCAGTGCTTGCACACGTTCTCTCTGACAGGGAGTTAATGCGTGTTCCACCAGTATTCTCAACACTTTACTTTTTTCCCTTCGTTCCCAAAATGAATTTATTTACTTCCACATTTTCCCAGTTCGAACGTTGAGCGATTCGGCGATTTCCTGCAATCCAACATTTTGGCCGTTTTTGTTTTGCATTTTGTGCTGTGGATCCTTTACGTTCTAGAAACACCTGTGTCATCAATATTCTTCTATTAGCAACATTACTACATTCTCTTCTGACTACTCCATCGCTCATACAACTCAAGTACAGCAATACAGGTAGTTCGCGCGCGAAAAGCATCGCACTGCGAAATCGTGTGCGCTCTGTTTTTCAGGATGAGGCGAGCGTCAAAACGGAGAACGCAAGTGCCTTTGATGATTCACTGAAAGCCCGACAACCAGCAGAACACTATTACAGCACCTGTGAATCAACACGACCGAATGCTGTTAGCTCGCTCTCGCCTACGGTTTACACACGAGAGAAAGCGCGGTCCTTGTTGCTCACTGGTTTGTGTTCGTTCTGGTTTAAACCAGGCATTACCGTTGCACCGCAGCTTAAATCTCCACTGCTTTGCTTATCTTTCAAATTTTTTTTGCATAACTATCTTCGTAGCTATATGCATTGTCATAATGTGAAAGCATTTCGTGAAAGCTAAAGACAAATACAGAAAAAAATATAATTAGTTCAATTGAAAATCTATAGGCGGAGGAAGAGAGTGTGAATCACATTGCGAAACAACTTGGGAGAGGATTGTGAAATGTGATGAAGGGAAGTCGGGCACTAAACGTGACTCTCGGTGGGAAAGCATGTGGAAGTTTGAAAGAAGAAACAATTGTAAAGCTGACTCATTATTATAGAAGGGCCATTGAAGACAATGCTCCAGGTACTACGGCAATCATGAGTGCAGTCTGTGCAACTTTGTACCACTGCACGGGCACTGATGAGAAATAGCAACACATGAGGTGGCCAAAACAATGAGAACACTTGGTGTTTGTTTAATCGTGCCCTTGCCAAAGGAGAACAACCAGAATCACATAAAACTGCTATCCATACTGCTCTGAGACTGTTGCTGTTGGAATATCTGTTTAACAGAGGCTGACAACTGATACAACTTTCTCCAGATGCAGTGCTGGAAAGACTCAAAATGCAAATGAGTGTCTTCACGGTATAATCTTAACAAAGTGCCCAAATGATGTAGTTGTATCCAAAAGAAAAGTAGACCTAGCAGTGACAGAAGCTGTTTCACAGTTCAATCAAGGGTGCTACCTGACAGAAGCAACAAGAACAACAGAGACCACTACACTGTCAGCAGTAAGGACGTGAAGGGGCAAAGTTAGAGGCGAGCGAAGAAGGAAGCAAAAGGACTGAGGAAGCTCATAAGAGAGCAGAAAGAACAGTTTATAGCCCAGAAAGATTTTCGAGTAAGGACTGGGGAATGATTGTGTTGTGTAACTTCGATTGCGTTATTCTCTATTTTGTGGAACTAAACATACAACTTTTTCATAGCAAATATTCAATAAACTGGATGAAATTTTTAGAGAAAACTCTATCAGTGCTAATAGTCGCGAGTATAACCCCGAAAAAAAAAATAAAAAATAAAAATATAAAATACTGATACGTGGATGTTTTGCTTATTTCTATAATACGATTCAGAACTTTGAAAATTAACTTTAGGGTCACCGTAAAAGATATCCAAAACAGCTTACACAAAACTATCTAGATTATTAAATACAATCTTCAATTTTTCAAGCACATATAAGTAAATTTACTATATAAACGATTTCCAAAAAAATCCTTCAAAATAAAATACAATACTGATTTCTCAAAAACTGTTGGATAGCTCGAGTTGTAGTTTTGTACTTATATTTAGCAATACGCAAAAATTGTATGTTTAAAATTTGAGACAAATTAATTAATTAGGGAAGAAGCTTCATTTTTTCGCCAGACTATTCCGTTCAAAGTCAGATATGTTTTGACTTTCTTTAGTGCTGCCAGAAACTGACTGCATAATCTCACCAACACAATTTCTCCAGTTAACCTTACTGAGACATTCAACAACAAGAAAAACAACATAGTATTCAAGACAACTGTAATCGGACAAAATAATGTCTACGAGAGGCAGTCATAATTAAAACTCATCAACTTGGAAAAAAAAGTTACGTAATTTGTGTTTGTTTGTAGGTACACGTCTGCAGTCCCTGTAATGTTGAAATCACCAGCCATAGTACCGTAGCACACCGTAGAGAGCAGGGCCAAAACAAATGGCGCAGGCACTGATAAAAGTGCAGACATTGACCTGCACACAAAAAATTAATTACGTAACTATTTTTTCGATGTGATAATTAAAAACTTTTGACTACCCCTTTTAAATATTACAAATGCGCCTGATTATGGCAGTACGCTGCCAAAACGTGTGGTAGCAAAGAAAATGCTGTGATTAAAACGTGACTGCAGTAGGAAAGTGAGTCATTTATAAAATTCGTAAGATAGTTGCAGATCTCACCTAGTTCCGTGAAACATGGGCAAGTTTAAGTGAAACGAACTACATTAAGAGAACCTGTGCCGCCATTTCTCTATTCCATGAATGACTTCTGGGCAACAGTCTGGATGAATAACTCTGCAAATAAAATGATTCATCGGGGAGAACGACCATTATTTGCAACCGCAAACCGGATGGGAGAGAACCGGATGGGGAGAACGACCATTATATGCAACTGCAAACCGGATGGACCACCTGCCTGCTAAGACATACCTTAACAGCTCTCGCGGATGCTACTGCGCCCCTTGCGGATGTGTTTTGGGTCCAAAGGAAGGTGTGGGATGGAAGCAGCTGAACCAGAAGAAAAGTGACTCTGTTTTCACGAAACAATTTTGTGTAAATTTAGGTTTCTGCTGCACCAGCCCAGAGATCATGAGAATACGATGAAAGACAATGGAGGGCGTGTAGAGGCATATACACCATCGTTCTTCCCTCGTCCAATATGCGAACAGAACGGGTCAAGAAATCGCTGATAATGGTACGAATTTCCCTCAATCACGCACGGATAGTGACTTGCCGAGTACCGGTACGTATAAACTCATCGGACGACAATTAGAAACAGTATCTGTACTTCCATCCTGTGTAAATGGAATGGGACTGCGGCTGGTCAAAGACCTGAAGAAAACAAATACCGACAACCGTCATTATTATTAATTTTATTTGACTACTAGTTTCAGTGCTTCGTTGGCACCATCATCCGGTACCTATACACGTAGTCAGATAAGTCATCTAAGCTCTTGTGTTGTTGTAAGGATCACTTATTTCTACTGCAGTCGTGGACTCTCCCCACCTCTATAACAACACAGGCGTTTAGATGACTTATGTGTATAGGGGGCTGAAGATGGTGCCAATGAGGCACCGAAACTGATAGTCAAACCAAATAATAAAATTATAACTGTCGGTATCTATTTCCTTCAAATTAGAAACATTATTAAATAGCAACCAAAGCTACTGAGTTTTCAAAGAAATTCCACCGAGGCACAGACAGTAGTGTAAATGCGTGGCTGTCACTTTAGAGTCAAGTCTGAAAAGCTGATACAGCTAAAGAAACAGAAATATTTTGTCAAACTTCGTTGTCTTACGGATTATTTTCATTTGCAGCATTCTCGAACAAGTCCAAAAGAAGTACTGATATAGTTAGCTAATGTCAAACCATGACGACAGCGCTACAGATTTGTACACTCTAAATGAAAGTACCTGTTATTTCACGTCTGACGCGTGGCGCCGTAGTTTCTTCCATGTCAGCTGACAATTGCATCTCCGTTATGGCCCTCACAACACAGAACGGGTTGCAGCCCTTAACTGCACCCGCCTGTCTTATCCACAAATGTGAATACAGAAATCCTGTGAACAACATTAATCCCTTCGATGTGCAGAAACTCTGACAATAGGTTTGAGCTTAGCCTGAATTTTGGTTTTCTGAAGTAGGACACTGCATTCCACACTCCAATGACTATGAACGTATACGCCAATCATGACCACATTTGAGCACAACGTACAATATCAAAGCAGAAATGTTTAAATCTGTTTTTATGTTTTCCCTACAAAGAAAAATCCAGAAGTACACTCCAACTTAATTTTCGTGCCACTGAAAATTTGGATGAAGTAGATATTAGTCAGTGGCATTGAGAAACAGCTGATATCGTTAAGATTGAAAAAAAAAAAATGACTCTGAACACTATGGGACTTAACATCTGAGGTCATCAGTCCCGTAGAACTTAGAACTACTTAAACCTAACTAACCTAAGGACATCACACACAGCCATGCCCGAGGCAAGATTCGAACCTGCGACCGTAGCGGCCGCGCGATTCCAGACTGAAGCGCCTAGAACCGCTCGGCCACAATGGCCGGCCGTTAAGATTGAACAAAGCCCCAGGGCACGAGAGAATCCCTATCAGATTCTACACCAGATTCGTGGCCGAGTTATCCCCTCTTAACTACCATATATCGTAGAACCCTCGAACAAGAAATGTTCCCAGTAGTTGGAAGAAAGCACAGATCACACCTGTCTACACGAAGGGTAGGAGTAGTAACCCACAACCGGCCAATTGCCTTGCATCCACTTGTTCTAGAATCTCAGAACGTATAGTGAGTTAAAACAGAATAAATTATCTCGAACAGGAAGACTACCTCCGTGTCAAACAGCATAGATTCCCAAAACACAGATCACGTGAAACTAAGTCGCACTTTTCGCACATGATATCCTGAAAGCCATGGATCAAGTTTGCCTGGCAGATGCAGTATTTCTCGATTTCCGAAAAAAATAAATAAATAAAAAAATTAACTCAGTACCACAGAAAGCTTATTGTCAAAAGTGGGGTGTTAGACGAAATATAAGACTGGATTGAGTATTTCTTGATAGGGAGGCCGCAGCATGATATCTTGGATGGTCAGTCATCGACAGAAGTAGTAACTTCAGGTGTACCCCAGGGAAGTATATTGGGTCCCGTGGAGTTCATGTTGTATATTAATGACCTCGCGGACAATATTAACAGTAGCCTCAGACTTTTCGCAGATGATGCAGTTATCTACAACGAAGTACACTATGAATGAAGCTGTACAAATATTCAGTCAGATCTTGATAAGATTTCAGAGTAGTTAATGATTGGGAGCTTGCTGTAAGTATTCAAAAATTTAGATTTGTGCTCTTCACAAAACGAAAATAAATTATTCTATGAATATAATATCAGTCAGTTGGAATCTGTAAACTCATAAAAAAACTTGGGTATAACCCTTAGTCGGGACATGAAGTGGAACGATCACTTTTTCTCAGTTGTGGGTAAAGCAGGTAGCAGACTTCGGCTTTTCGTGGAATACTACGGACATGTAATCAGTCCACAAAGGAGATTTCCCACAAATCGCTCATGCGACCAATACTAGAATACTCATCAAGTGTGTGGAGTCTTACCAAATAGGACTAGCAGAAAATATGGAACATTTACAGGGAAGGGCAGCACGAATGGTCACAGGTTTGTTTGACCCGTTGGTTGGTTGGTTTGTTTGGGAAAGGAGACCAGACAGCGTAGTCATCGGTCTCATCGGATTAGGGAAGGATTGGGAAGGAAGTCGGCCGTGCCCTTTCAGAGGAACCATCCCGGCATTTGCCTGGAGTGATTTAGGGAAATCACGGAAAACCTAAATCAGGATGGCCGGACGCGGGATTGAACCGTCGTCCTCCCGAATGCGAGTCCAGTGTCTAACCACTGCGCCACCCCGCTCGGTTTGACCCGTTGGAAGGTGTCACTGATGTTGAAGGAACTGAACTTTTAGACTATTGCAGATAGACGGAAAATATCCCGAGAAAGTCCTCTAACAAAGTTTCAAGAACCGGCTTAAATGAAGACTCTAGGAACATATTATAACCCGCTACATAACGCTCCCATAGGAATCCCGAGAATAAGATTAATTATAGCACGCACAGAGGCATTTAAAAAAACACTTTTCCTGCGGTCCATACGTGAATGGAACGGGAACCGCGCGAATTCGATCCCTCCCTCCCTCTCACTTTCTTGTGCTGCGAGCTACGCTATACGAGAATGCGAGGTGCAAAAGCTATGAAATGTTTCGCAACAAATCCGGACCTTTTTTTCTTTTTTTTTCCTTTTTTTTTTTTTTTTTTTTTTTGATCGCTTCACGCCACCTGTGTTGAACTTGTATATACTAATTCTTAGTCATCGTTCGTCCTCGTGGCAAAGCGTCATGGTACAGTATCCGAATAAATCGAAGAACAGTGTGCATACCCTTCAAGGAGGATCATCATCAGTGACTTCTCTGGCTGTTGTCTGCCGATCGTTCATTATCAATTCTTTCCCCTTTTCGATGAATTCATCGGCAGACGGAGTGCTGATGCGTCCAGGTCTCTCGTCATCTAAAACGTATTCACGGCCTACTTCCAAACCCTTGTACCAGTCGTAAACATTCTTTTACTTGTAGCATATTCACCAAAACAATATCGATGGTTTCTAAAACCTTGCTACACATTTTCGCCCTTGTAGCAAAATTTGATACTAATTTCTGACATTTTTATACAAAACTAGCGACCTGCGCCGGATTCTAACAAGTGGCATTACATATCGAACGGTCGGGCGGACGCCTTTTCAGGTGTATCGGTAATAAATTACATACACCAACTTTCCTCGTGAATCAATTTCACTATTCCACGAGGAAGGTTTGTGTGTGTACTTTACTACCGATACGTCAAACAAGTGGTCTGTCCGACCATTAGATACTTCAATCTCAGGCACTGAATTTGACGACCCGTATCTTACAGTACATGGGTAGCAACCAGCAAGCAAAGTCTCAAGAACAGCTTCCTTCATGAGACAAAGCCTTACCGAACCACGTACATACATCAGAGTAAATTCAAGACTTCACAGAAGCAGCCACTTTGCAGGATGTTCTGAAAGTCTCTTTTCAGAACAGGAGGAAAGTTGATGTATATGGAAGACGTTCAAAAGGCTACACTCAGGAGTTGGCAGAATGAAGATCGACATGAGAAAGGGGGGACTTAGATGGCACTCTACATTGTGCGACTGTAGTGAAGAAGAGACAATGGAACATCTCATTGTGCGCAAGTTGTGCCCAACTACATGCTCACCGTAGAACTGACTAATGCCGCCAAGGAAACACGTGAATTAGCTTCATACTGGTCACACCATATTAAAAAAGTACTTGCGTAGCATACACTTAGCCGATGCCATAAACTGCTAGCGGAAATGAAACGCTTATAGCGCCAGTCTGTCTAGAGTACTTTTGTTAATGTACGTGATACACAGTAGGTTACTGTGTATGATTCTGAAACGATTAAATAAATAAATAATTCAATTCGAGAAAAACGCATCAAAATCCCGATAGTGGTTCCTGTGATTAGATTTCACAGACAGACAGAAAAACCACAAGGCGAACAAATTTGTGTGTGTAGATAAATAATCGACGTTAGTACAAAAAACAATCTTTTTGTTACAGGTTATCAGATATGGCTAACAATTTACAGACACTTTTCGGATATGTTTACCAACGCAGTGACGAAAAAGTTGGCCAAGTGAGAGCAGGACTAGCGCACTGATGATTCCGTACAAACTTAATTGTGTATATATATACAGTTCATCCATCCTGCGAACCGAGAATTTCAATGACTTTTGCCTGTTATCGATAACAATACTGGCAAGATATTGGAGCCAGGAATTCCAAGCCCGTGTCAAAATCTCTACAGTAGTTTCTCAGGCTAGCTTGGACATACAAAACGAAACGAGCAGGGCACTTCAGTTTGTAGAGCGTTTTTCGCAATTGATGTCACACACTTCTGGAGGTTGTAGAGGGGGCTTGGTATATCGGGTTTAACACAGAAACCTATGTCCGGTATCGCCATTCAACGACGCTACAGAAGGTCAAAGTTACAGGCGCCCGCGCCTGTAAATATGTGTGTATAAAGGGTGATTTCATGATGATGTTACATTATTTCTAGGATGATGGAGAAGGATAAATGTATCAATTTGAGGTAAGAGTCTCTGTACCGGAAACAAACGAGTTGAAAGTTATAAGCGAATATTCTGATACCTCTGACTGTGGAAGACTTGGACCGGTACTTTTGTTGCTAAGATGGTAGAGCAGGTAACTTTCAGAGATGGTAATATGGACCAAAACAAGGAAAAAAGTCCAATAAACATGGGATCTAAAATGCATTCCTTAAGAGCTATGAGCAGTTGTTCCATAGAGATGTGTTTCGGGTAGCAAAGATGAGACAAGTGCTCATAGCTCCTCAGGTATGCAATTTAGAATCCATGTTTACTGGGCAGTTTTTTCTTGTTTTGGTCCATTCTGCCACCTCTGAAAATTGCATATCCTACAATATTAGCAACAGTATCGGTCCATGTACTCCACTGTCAGAGGTATCAAAACGGTTTTCAATTATACCTTCCAACTTGTTCGTTTGTGGGACAGAGACCTTACCTCAAATTGATACATTTATCTTTCTCCATCAGCCTACAAAGTCTATAACACATGCATTTACAGGCGCCGGCCTATAACTATGACGCTCTGTAGCGTCATTGGATGACGTTTACGCACATAGGTTCCTACATAAAATTTGATTTCATAAGTCCCCTCCAGAGTCTCTAGATGCGTGTAACATGCATTGTTAAACACCCTGTATTTGCAGAGATGAGATGTAATAAACATTTTTACTTGCTTGCTAAAACATGACCAATACTTACATTTTATGCCTGCATGCAGTAATGTTCGTCTATTATGCTTTTGACGGATGATAATTGCAATATATGTTTAAACGGCAAAAAGACATTTCCATATTCATAATTTACCAAATTTAAATGTTTTACTTTATTTGTACTGTGAAACCTCGTTTCTTGCGGAATTTTACGAATCTAGGTCTATAGAAAGTACCCTATAGGTTTTGATGAGCGAGTTTGCGACTATCAAAATACGTGACATAAGTGGCCGTATCTTTTGGTTGAGGTAGCTTAGAAGCTTAAAAGTTTAAAACCTCCAGGGGCACATAGACCTTAATAAATTTGAACTTCATACTTCTATTCGTTCCTGAGAAAAAGGGATATGAACGATCGGACAGGGAGATGGAGGACACACGGACAACAAAGCGATCCTACAAGGCAATGGTTCCCAACCTGGGGGTAATTACCCCCTGAAGGGTAAAATAAAATTTTCTGAGGGGTAAAAACTAAACGATTCGATTCTGTTTCAGTCACGAAACTGAATTATTTTCAAAATATCATTACTATTATCACAAATTTGTTAGACTCTAATACTGATTATGTAAGTTATTGACTATTACTTTTTCTCAATTAGTAGTATTAATGCGGCGCAGTTTCCTCACATGGTCCAGCCACTACACACACATATTGTGCTTTTCCTGGTACATCGCTGATGATAAAAGTGAGACATATACGTAACAAATGCTAAATATATTAAGAAAATGTCTTCTCGAAGTTGTAGATAGTACCTGCAGTAGTCCCGAAATTACTTTATTACTCGCTTCGAAACAGATGAATGAATTGAAACTTCCTGGCAGATTAAAACTGTGTGCCGGACCAAGACTCGAACTCGGGACCAGATTCGCAGGAGAGCTTCTGTACAGTTTGGAAGGTAGGAGACGAGATACTGGCAGAAGTAAAGCTGTGACGACGGGGCGTGAGTCGTACTTGGGTAGCTCAGATAGCAGAGCACTTGCCCGCGAAAGGCAATGGTCCCGAATTCGAGTCTCGGTCTGGCACACAGTTTTAATCTTCCAGGAAGTTTCATATCAGCGCACACACTGCTGCAGAGTGAAAATCTCATTCCAGATGAATGAATTAACTGACAGCACGACGCAGCAGTAACAAGAACTACTACAGTGCATACACAGTTTTTATTATTACTAGATTTGTTAGACACAAAGCATTAACAACCTGAAGTCGTCCAATTTCTGCCAGTTCAAAAGTAAGGAGTGCATCAATAAAGCGATTTACGAACAGTAAGTATGGTGCATACAGCTGAACTTGTTTGATTTTAAATAGGTTGCAGTGTGAAGGTCAAGCAAGTGCCCCAGTGGAGAGGAGTAATGCAGGGGAAGCCATGTGTTGTAACATGTGTGTACCCTCCCTGTGGATAGTTAGCTTTCTTTTCTGAGGAATTGTAGGTAGCACCTGCGATGCATCACAAATTCCTCGTCATTCATTCTAATACACACACCATTCATCTTCTATCATTTTAAAAATAAAAGTGTTCCAAGAAAAGTATTCCAAGAAAAGTATTCCACTCTACAGTTTAGTCACGAGCTGAAGCTGGCGATTTTGTGGGGGAGCGGCAACAGATGCCGGGGGGGGGGGGGGGGCAGGAGGTAGGGGGTACTGGTTAAAATCTGCTTGCACTCAGGGCCAATGGTCTATGGAAGGATGGGAACCACTGCTGTAAGGGTTCCGTTTTCACAGACTGATGCACGGAGCCCTAATAACCGCGACGAATCTGTCTTAGGTTTGTAGAGCACCTCGTGGGCTCCAAGGCGTGGAGTACAACAGAGGAATAATTCTGATGAGGCTATACACGCGGCGACGCGCGCAGCTGCGCGCTCCCACGGCGCGCCTTACCGAAAGACAGCGGCGCGGTTTTTGCTGCCCCGGGCGGCGCAACGCTCCAGCACAAAAAGCCCCAACCTCCCGACCTCCCGCCCACAGCTCGTCCTCCGCGCTCGCTGCCAGTACAAAGCACGTCCCACCACACTAATCGTCTAATTGCACTCGCACTCTCAAATCTCTTTCGGCTCGTTACTGCTGTTATTCGGCTCGTACGCGGCACAGAGAAATGTAAAATGGAAGAAACAGTTGGGTTTACAGCCCCGTCGATGACGGCGTCATTACGGATGAAGCACAAGCTATGATTGGTGAAGGATGGAAATAGGCCCTATCTGTCGGAAAAGGAACCTTGGTATTTGCGAAAACCGTGGCAAACCTAGTTAGGTGGCTGTAAGGAGGTCTCCCGAAAGCGATTCTATTTTTTCGCTGTCTTACTCTTTACACTAAAATGCAATTCGAGATATTAATTCCATGAATTCCACAAGACTAAATTTGTGTTCAGATTAAGACCGTAATGCACGTTGAAGCCCGGAGAAGTCCTCTAATGACTGGTGGCTGTCTAAGGGCTCGTGATAGGAGACTTAATATAGGAATATTCCTCAGAGATAGGCAAAAACTAATAAGCCTCCATCGTCTACACAGGTTACTTATAAGAACCTGGAAAGACGGCAATAATTCTTTCAGAATCGAACAGTATGCTAATATCTTAATCTGTACTGACGGTCAAGTAATTGTTCAAGAATGTGAAGACAAACTGCTGGAGGCAGGACAGAGGATTTTGCTAAATGGGGACAAAGTATAGGAAACGATCCATGAAAGGATAAGGAGCAAAAAAATGTCACATGTACACACGATCGGAAGTGTGTTGCGAGAGAACTAAATCTATTTGAAGGCGGAGATAAAAATCCTTTGACAATGTAGGTTTCAATGACTGAAGGAGCTTGTGAGCACGCCAACCAAATTTGAGTGTTCTGTCTGTGCTACTGTTTAAGCTCCAAACTCAAGAGGGCACAAGCATGGCGTGTATGATGCAAGGTCGCCGCAGAAAAAAGTCCGTAGGTAATAAGGCCCGCATGCATTGTAAGTGGCACGGAGAGCGGTACTTGTCGTGGGGCCGGCCGGTGTGGCCGTGCGGTTCTAGCCGCTTCAGTCTGGAACCGCGTGACCGCTACGGTCGCAGGTTCGAATCCTGCCTCGGGCATGGATGTGTGTGATGTCCTTAGGTTAGTTAGGTTTAAGTAGTTCTAAGTTCTAGGGGACTGATGACCTTAGAAATTAAGTCCCATAGTGCTCAGAGCCATTTGAACCAACTTGTCGTGGAGAATGTTCCACATGGTCGTCTGGCTTTACACCACGCTGGCGGGCCACCAGCCTGGGGCTGAGATCGAGATCACTGTTGAAATTTCATCTCCACCTTCACGTGGGTGTACCGCCCTTGGAACGCATTTCCAGCCGTATGTCCAAATGACCTTTCCTGCTCCTCACGGGTCGTCTCTTGCAGCTTGTCCCCATTTGGCAAAATCACCTGCGTCTGCTACATCTCTTGAGTGATACGAACTCCATTCTTCCCATCAGTGCAGCGTTTTACCGCTGCGCCTCCTCGCTTGGTACTTTGTTTTCAAAGCAGATTCCAATGTTGTCAAAAGGCACACCTTACAGTGTTTCACGAGTTAGGATCTAAACAAATGTGATTTTTTTCTCCTGACTTCGATGAAGGGCAAATCTATGGTTCACATACTTCCATCGGAAGATAGGGGAAAAGTAAATATGATCATCACGTGATTATTTGTTGCAGGTCAATAACCCCCCACCCTCGTTAAAAAGAGCAAAATAAGCCATTATGAGCCTTCTGAAAGGAGTTGCTCCTCAATTGATTGCATGATCATTGCGCTTTCTTCTGTCAATGCATGAAACACTTTGCATTCTTTGCGAAACCTCGGCCGAAGATACAATTATTTAGATTTTGCCGAGCGCGGTAGCCGCGCAGTCTGGGGCGCCATGCCACAGTTCGCGCTGGTTTAGTCTGGAGAAGCCAACAATCCTGATTGCTTATTCCACGGGTTAATCATGGAGGTGGAAATGTGATGGTGTGGACAGCCATATCATGGTATTCTGCTGGTCCCATCATTACTCTCAAAGGCTGTGTTACAGCCAACGATTTTGTGAATGTTTTAGGTGATCAGATGCACCCCATGATTCAAATGTTGTTCCCCAACAATGACGTCATATTTCAGGACGATAATGCACCCATTCACACAGACAGGACAGTACAATCGTGGTGTGAGGAGCATGCAACAGATCTGCAGCGTCTTCCCTGGCCAGCACAGTCCCCGGACTTTAACGCTATCAAACCCTCGTTGGCGGTATTGGAACGTAGACTCCGGAGCGGATTTCCGCCTCCCTCGTCACTAAAAGAGTTAGAAGAGGTTCTGGTCGAAGAGTGGCACAACATTCCACTGGAGATTACACAATCATTATATGCCAGTATTCCAAGAAGAATCGCAGATGTATTATGTACAGGTGTTCACATTATTTTGCCTGTCTTCTGTAGATATCTCCCGAATACCAAGATGTCTGTAACAGACTCTGTGCCATGACAGTAGTGTCTAATGTGAGTAGGAAGCGTGGCCGTTTACCGTTTGGCAGCAGTAACATGTACTGCAGACATGGGGCAGATGATGAATCCGATAATGATCACGTGAACACGGATAAAATTAGATTTTAAATTTAATGGGGTTTTATGTTTTCTAGACCCGCATCTATTCTGACGTCACACAGATTTTATAATTGACATGTACATCATTGATATGTACATACATAATGTGGACGTAACCTTATGTTTCTGCTCTTACTATACAAAATATTATGTTGTAGGTATCGATATGTATACATTCGTTAGTTAATCCTCTGTATCATGTGCCATCGACGATGAGCTCTATGCCCGAATACAGGTCTGGTTATTAAATATTTTACATGCAGCTCATGATGTACTGCAAGATGTCTTACAAACACTGCAAGCTGCGGAGCACCAAGCATACGAGATTTTTAGGACTATGTTATCGGATTCTCTGTGGTAAACGTCAGCGTATTTCACTGGGAGTTGGCTTTTGTCCGACTGATTTAGAACAGACATTTATTTTCTTGCCTGGGAAAGTAATGCCAAGATTAACTTGTCTGTCTTACAGAGACACTCTAACAGTGACGGTGAACCTGCTGAAACCCAGTGCGTCAGATATGAACAGTTCCTTAACAAGAATGAGAGGAGGTGCAGCTGGGCAGAGAACAAGACTGACTTTGTGGACACAAGGCGCGTGGTCCAAGCAGTATCTGTGTGTGTTGCTGCTCATCTGACAGATAAGCCGACCTTCGATAAGCGCCCTCTCTTAGACTGGCTGTAGCTCTCGCAGTTGACTAGTGGCTACTCGACAATTCACATTAAAAGTTCAAAAAGTAAGACACTTCGCACTTTCTTGCTATGTGGACAGCTCAATGATGGTCGCATTAACCACTTTAAACGATTCTTCACTTATGCAACTACTGTTCGGGGCATGTGCATCTCCATCTACACTCCGCAAGCTATTTACGGTTTGTGCCAGAGGACACTTCTTGCGTCACCTATCTTCGTGCTTCATTCGCGGATGTCGATGCAGAATAATGCGCGGAAAGAACTACTATCACTAACGCACCACAGAAGCTATAACTTTTCTGATATTCCCATTACGGTAATTTTCGAGATACGAAGGTAGCGGAAAGTAATATCTTGGTCGATTCTTCATGGAACACACATTCCAAGAATTTTAACAGTAATCTTCTCAGTGGCGTCTACCACTGGAATTCGATGTCCATGTACATGACGATCTCGCATTTACTGAGAGATACACGTCACTCTTATTTGAATCTTCTGTTTCTTTTTTTTTTTGTGGTTTTAGGGCGCACAACTTCAATGGTCATTAGCGCCCTGACTACTCTAAGAATGCACCGCGAGGCACATGTTGACAACAACAACTAAAAGGGAAAACACGATAAAAGACAGACTGACAGGCATAGGATTAAAAAACAGCATCATCAAATGTCCTTAGCGAGGTTTGTCAAATTGATAAAACGAAGAACACGAGCAGCTGCTCGTGGGTCATCCGCTAAAATGGCATCGAAAGTATTTGGCAGGTTAAGATCGAGGCGCAGTGTGTTAAGATCTGGACAGGACATTAAAATGTGTCTAACAGTCAGCAAGTGCCCACATGGGCAGAACGGCGCCGGCGCAGCCGTCAGCAGATGGCGATGGCTGAACCGGCAGTGTCCAATTCTTAACCGGGCTAAAACGACCTCCTCCCGCCGAGAAGGGCGTGAGGAGGACGTCCAAGCCACGGGAAGAGGTTTTAAGGCCCGAAGCTTGTTGTCGGTAAGTGCAGCCCAATCGGCATGCCACAGCGATAAAATGCGCCGACAAATGACCCTGCTAAAATCGGACGAAGGGACACAACAAGAAGCTGTCCGAGGCTGGAGGACCGCAGCCTTGGCCGCGGCATCTGCAGCTTCGTTCCCAGGGATACCGACATGGCCAGGAACCCACATAAAGCTAACCGGAGAACCGACGTCCACCAGCTGCTGAAGAGAGAGCGTTGGATCCGGTGTACGAAAGGGTGAACCGGGTACGGATCACTGAGGCTCTGGATGGCGCTCAGGGAATCTGAGCAGGAATCTTCTGTGGCTGCTCTACTAAATCTACCCGCTCAAGATCACAGACTGACGAGAAATACTCAAAGACCGATAGAACGAAGGTTCTGCAGGCCACTTCTTTCGGGAACGAGTAACATGGCTTTAGGTTTCTTTCACTGGCCCTCAATCTGACATCAGTTGCATGTGACCGTACTACTTTGGGTCGCTTAGGTCGATTACTCACGGATATTTTATGGTCGTCACTGTTTGTGATTTATCACCCACTCTGCAATGATGGATCTTTCCAGCTGATTATACACAATATATTACATTTATTGAAGTTATGGGTCAACTGCCAGTCCATACAAGAACCATTAATTCTCTGCCGATCATCTTGCATTTCGCTGCAGTTTTCAGGCGTTAGAACTTTCCTACAGGCAACGGCATCATCTACTAACAGCCTCACTGAGCTTGCGGCATTATCCAGCAGACTATTTATTCAGTACAGATCGATAACATAAACGGATCTATAATATTCCCTTGGTGTATCCCTTAAGTGATTTTCATCTACCGTTACTGCTCCATTAAGAACAACATGCATGGACAGAAATTTAAACTTAAAACAAAGTGCTCAAAATACGAATCCAGAGTCGTAATCGTTGCGTCACCCACCTCAGTACGAATTCCAATGGATGATACTTGTGCAAACACACTGATTACGAGAATGCCTTTTAGACCTGCCCAATCTCTTTGCTAAGTGAGCCATAAGACTGGGACAACGTTCATTATCATATTGTCTCCCTTTTTGTGCCAGGTACACTGCGTTCTGATTGTAAAGCGGATGCTATTTATTTTTTGTCAGTGAACTGCAGCAATTGGGAAGTGGTTGTGGAATTTAATAGGCTACATGCCGACCGTTCACCACCTCCACAGTGTCGTATCTATAAGCAGATACATTAAAAGCGGTTAACAGAACGTCAGTAACTAAATCATCAATATCAGTACGTTGGCTTAGCTTACCAACAGATCTAAATAATCACTCCGAATTCAGAACCTGTACACATGAAACGCATCAACAGCATACAACTTAGTAACTACATTTAATCGAAACAGCAACCCTACATGGCGTTAACTGCAAACCATCGCAAGCAGAATGACTAGATTCTAACTACTAAAATTGTGTGCACTGTTCGAGGCTAACGTTTAGGGAGAGGTCAAATGTCAGCGCACCCGCTATTGGTCACTAAAAGTCATCCACTGGTTTACTCCTTCAAAATAACGAAGATGCAGGAAACGGAATGACACTGTTGTACATAATTTCTTTTATTTTCTTCTTTGACATAATATACAATGATTTGCAAACGTCATTATGTCGCAAGGGGAAGCATTTCAGTAAGACTGTGTCTTGCACACGAAGCTCAGACAGTAACTACAGCAGTCTCTAAAATGCCGGGATGGAGTCTGAGAATAAATGTTTGCGCTGCTAGAAACTCTTACCTCACTCAGCAGTGCTGATTTCAAAGCAATCTGCCATTGACAGCAACAAGTAGAATTTCTGTCAAATTCATCTTGAATCACCCTACACTCAGCCACGACACTGTCCCGTACACAACAGCATCATGAGCAGTAAACAACCTCAGTTCGCTGGCTCATCCTACCCGACGGGTTGTTATGTGCGCAGAGAGAGAGAGAGAGAGAGAGAGAGAGAGAGAGAGGGGTAAGTCCTATCACACTTTCCCGGGGCACTCCTGACCTTACCTTAGTCTCCAATGAACACTCGTCGTCCAGAAAAATATACTAGTTTGTATTACTTAACAAGTATTCGAGCCAATCACAGATTCTATTCTGTATGTTCGGATCTGTGTAACCACACTACCCAAAAGCTTTCGACACTGTATCGCTCTGTAATTTCTGAATATAGAATAAGGTTGTTTGCTTGCATCTAAAGTTCACAAGATATCGTGTGTACCGTGGGTGGTAAGGGAGATGAAACACATTGTCAGCCAGTAGTTCAGTGTTTCTTCGATTGCATCTGACGTGTGATCACGCACGTTTACAACAAGCTGCAGACCTACGACAAAGAATCAGGAGTTCGGCCGTTGCCAGAGTCGTAACTGCGCGACGTGATGTTCTGCGTAGAGGTTTTACGACTTTGAGGGCGCGTCAGGCTGCTCCCCCGTGACGTAGGTGGTCACGTCAGAGTTACACAGTTGGCTGACTAACGCGGTGGGGTCAGGCGGTGAGTCAGCCCACCACCAGGGGCGCTGGATTCCCCTCCACGCATTTGCGTCTGTCTCATCCCACGGCATTCCACTTACGATGGCAAATCATTTATATTGCAGCACTATTTCAACACAAGGCGAGCAGGTTTCGAAAGAAGACAATCGCAAGCTATACGGTTTTAATCTACTTTTTACAACAACCAGCATCCCAACCACCATCGTCATTGTCAGCCCTACCACAATCTCCACCGTCATCGTCATACCCACCACCACCGTCATCGACATCGTTATCCCCACCACCAACGTCAGCGACATCGTCATCCCCCTCCACTGTCATCGTCATCCCCACCACTACCTTCATCCCCGCCGCCGCCACCATCACCCCCCTCCCCACCACCACCATCGCCATCGCCACCACCACTGTCATCACCATCTAGCCACATTCCACTGGATTTTTATTATGTCTTTAAATCCAACACAGAAATTCCTTTCCTATTTATCAGCCATACGCCAAGCTGCATGTCCTGAGCTCACCATTTAATTTTCATTGTGGCCATGAATGTTTTTGTAATATCTTTGGTATGTGTTGCGCCTGTTCAGAAGTAATCTGGCCAGGCAAAATAAGCAATAAATAAATATTGCTGCACATGCTGTTTATCCCAGACAGTAACCCTACGCTAGATTTTTGTGAGCAGTCGCCATAGCAACTGACATATCGAAATTTGCCTTCAGGCCTGTCCTCCGTCTTTTAAAGACATTGATGCTTCCACTTACTACTTCCGTCCACTAGAACCAGAGGTACTCCTGCAGGGTTTATGATAGGAGCGTCAATGAAGGATGGATATGAAGGATGGATTTGGCGGAGGACAGTGGCTTACCATGCTGCATGTGATGCGTATGAGCTAAATTAAGCTCACTGAAATGGACTCGATGGGAATGAAATCAATTAAGAGGCAATGACCTATGGTTACAGTCCTTGGACTGTATGAAAACGTCAGTGACATTTCAGGCCTGTAAGCATGCAGCCTAGTAGTTAAGGAGACTGCTCAGGAGAAGCAGGTTATCCGGTTTCGGGTCCCAGTCTGGTACAAAGCTTCATTCGTCACAACATATTCAGAACATTGCTGGGTCAATATTTCTGATCTGTTTCCACTGGTATTAATTACTTCCTGTTACTGCATCTTCACTGACTTCATTCCCATTGGCGGAATTTAATTTTAGGGAGTTTAATTCAGTCGTCCACGACTGCGTACCTTCCACTACAGTCTGTTTCCTGTTCAATTTGTTTTCGTATTTCTCCCAGTAATCAACAGCAGGTATATCCATTGCTCAACGGGAAACATTTTTTTTTAATGTTTTGGCGACAGCAGTCCGTGTCTCACTGCTAGTAATACTGGTAAGACACAGTGACAGAGTTACACACGAGTGACCGACTTAAAGCAGCCCTGTCCGCGCGAGCAGAAAGACCTGAGTATCCATACGACGCCACTAGCTACGCAGATATTGGGCAGGGTCTTCCAAACCAGGTAGGTGCTAGTCCGCGAACCAGATGAAGTGTTATAAATGAAAAGCACAAAACTGTTTATGTTTTGTAGTGTTAAGAACTTTTTGTGTAAACTGAATAAATTATTTATTGTTTCACATTTTGAATTACGTTAGCACTGCACTGTCAAATACGATATTTCCTCTACGTTGCACGTTAGTCTCAGTGTGTGTGTGTGTGTGTGTGTGTGTGTGTGTGTGTGTGTGTTTTGTGTTTTTGGATTGTGGTTCAACCGAAAAGTTTCATCTTTGACGACGAAATGAATTAACACAGTAGAACATGCAACAGTTTGAGGTTTTTTTATATATAATTACCGAGATGTTCCACCAAGAACCGACAGAAGAATCAATTAACTGATGAATTGTCTATCGCAACATTCAATTTTTCTCATTCTCTATCTTTCACCCTTTCATACTTGAAAATTTAAGACACGGTGAAGCCTGGCTCTCTCCGCAATCCAACGTCTCCCTTCTAGAGTAGTTGAGCAGTTGGACGCTGGAAAAACGCTCGGCCCTGGAATGGAAAAGATCCCTTGGGGCACATGGGACATATGACGTCAGCAGCATAGAAGTCTTCAACGGTGGGCAAAGCAGATGAGCAGCAACTTAATTTAGCTCCAGTGAATGGAAGGAGGATGTGTCTCCAACGGACCCGTAATATCTAGACGTCATAGGATTACGGGCTGTGGGTGGTTCGCAGCTGCCAGTGTCTCTTCGATTACTACCACAGGTCCCTTGCAAGCGGAGGAGAATGTCTCCCATAGCATAATACTGCTCCCACCAGTCTGCGCCCGTGGCGAGCTGCACATTGCGAGCCGCCGTTCATATCCATGACGGCGTTTCTGCAAACGGACATCGACCTATTGTAGCAAACATTTAATTCTCCCCAAGAGTCGACACGTTTCCATTGATCGATGTTTGAATCCCGATGGTCCTGCCAACTACAACCGTAATTGATGATGTTGGGTGAACACGTAGAGGTGGTATGCTGCGAAGCTCCATGTTCAACAACGTACGATGAACGGTGTGCTCCAAATCACTTGTGCGTGCACCAGCATTGTGCTCTTTCGGCAGACATGCCACAGACCACCATCTACCCCGCTTTACAGAGCAGGCAAGTCTCCGAACCCCAGGTTCTGTGAATAGTCGAGGACGTCCGACCATTTAGCACCTAGTGGTAGTTTCACTGTCGTCCTACCTCTTCCCGTAGATGCCCATGATATTGGCACGTAAACATTCGACCAGCTTTGTCGTTTTCGAGATATTTGTTCACAGGCTCTGCGTAATAATAATGTTGTCAAAGTCGCTTATCTCAATGGATTTTCCCATTTGCAGCCTATATCTTCGGTAGGGTCACTCCCCGTCCATGTCTGCCACGCTTAAATACTTTTGTTATCA
The DNA here is from genome assembly GCF_023864275.1 of Schistocerca cancellata. Lineage (NCBI taxonomy): Eukaryota > Metazoa > Arthropoda > Insecta > Orthoptera > Acrididae > Schistocerca > Schistocerca cancellata. Next base: position 289,510,912 of record NC_064631.1, on the reverse strand, counting down.
CGTCACGTGCCTGCAATGCCACCAGGCGGCGTCCAACATCGCGATGGGCTGTGGTCATAATGTTTTGGCTTATCAGTGTACTGTTGACCTTCATCCTAACACTTATTTTCTATACTTACTCATCGCTCTCTAAGTATGTACAGAGAAGAATTTGTCTATCATAGCAACATGCAGTTAGCAGATGATATCAGCATCGGCGACTGCCTACTTTAAAAAAACTGACTGGCCAAACTTCACAACCGTACTGTATAGTGGCATTTTATGATTTTAAAAACGGTCAATATGACAACCGCTTCATGATGCTAATCCAAAAGTTTACTATTTGTCTGGCAGGGCAGTCGGGTTTCGGGTTCTGAACCATCTTCTATAGGGAACTGTTGCACTACTACAATTTTACAGGAAAGGAATTGCAAAGAAGTATGAACCCAAGATTTCATTTGGAAGCCCGAAATTTGCTCCATAAGGAACTTTCAAATGGCCAACCATATCGTCTTTTTCTAGTCTCCTTGACCAACCGGTCGTGCCGGATAGGTTCAGTTTCATTATACATCTCGCGCCTCGGGACGACTGCACGCATCTCTAAATGGTGTCCTCATCGTACGCTAGTCCATGACGGCCGCGTGCGGTATGCAGTCGGCATGCACGATGCGTTTGGATAATGGACACATCCGGTGTAAAGTAAATGTCAAGAACGAACAAATGGTGACCATCGCCGCACTTTTTCTATTTACTTATTGCGTAATTAAAACGCCGTAAGCTAGTATTTTAAGACAGGTCGTATATTTAAAGTATAGGGTGCTCCAAATGTCCCTTAACATATGAAAATTCAATACTTTGTCGAATAATGTAAACAGAGGTAACAACTGACTCACATGCATCTAATGACATGGAGTTTTACTGAAACCAAAAAACGCACAAAACGACCCCTCATATGACGCTTCACATGATACAAAAGCAATAATTAGCACAACAACTGATTTTTAACAAAGATTATGTTCTTCACAACAATTGCTCAACATGTCGGCTGTCATTCATCAGCAATAACTGTAGTCGGGAGACAATGTTGCGAACAGGATTGTACAGCTTATCAGTAGATATAGTGAGAAACTGTAGTTGGATGTTGTCTTTTAGCATCCATCATGAGCTCGGACAATCGCGTTAGACTTGTGACTTCAGGTAACCCCACAATCAATGATCACACGAACTGAGGTTTGGGGACTTGGGAGGCCAAGCACGACTGAAGTGGCGACTCAGCACGCGATCCTCACCGAACGGTGTGCGTAGATCTTTCACACATGTAGCAATACGGGGTGGAGCGCCATCCTGCATAAAGGACGTAACTTCCAGTAGGTTTCATCAGCCAGGCAAGGCATGATGTGGTTCTGCAGCACACCGGCATACCTCGCACTCGTCACGCTGACGGTTTGGAAAGCAGCACCCCGCTGTCCAGCGCCATCTGCAGGCCGGTTTGTGCACTTGTTTTTGGGTTCAATAAAAGCCCATCTCATTTCAGACGTATGTGTCAAGTTTTATCTCTCTACCTACATTATTCCGTCAATTAGGGCATTTGCAAACGTTAACAGACTTTTGGGTCACCCTGTGTAGGTAATATGGATGCCTGCTGCCGTCAATCATCGGAAAAGAAAGCCTCGGAATTGTCTTCCGATTTATCGTGCCACCGCTCTACGACATTCTACGATTTTAAGCACGCCGCCCAAGAAATATTATTTGCGATGACAAAGGAAGCCAGCCGAAGTGGCCGAGCGGTTCTAGGCGCTACAGTCTGGAACCGCGCGACAGTTACGGTCACAGGTTCGAATCCTGCCTCGGGCATGGATGTGTGTGATGTCCTTAGGTTAGTTAGGTTTAAGTAGTTCTAAGCTCTAGGGGACTGATGACCTCAGCAGTTAAGTCCCATAGTGCTCAGAGCCATTTGAACCATTTTTTTTGACAAAGGAAGACTGGAGTTTAACGCCATCAGAGACAGAACGCAAGCTCAGATTGGGGGAAGAATAAATGGACGATGTCATTTTCAAAGGAACGATGCACTATTCAAAGTTACGCGGTTTGTAGAAAATCAGGGAAAAACCTGAAAATGGACGGCGCGACTGCGATGCGGGACTAGTGCGTTAACCACTGGGCTATCTTGCTCAATGTCATCGCAGCCAGCTACATGGTGTAAGCCAGTGATAATCTGAGCAAACTGTGAACAGCAGGGTGACAACCGATGACACAAGTAATGACAAAGTTGCAAAGTGAACCCTCTTGCAGAGAGTACGACTGAGATATTTCGGAAAACTGTTGCAAATTAAAGTATTCAGAGTAAGAAACAAAGTAAAGGAGGTGAGGGTATGTTTCATTTTTACCATAGAAAAATTTTATACTTTTCCTTACAACATCTCTTATAGACAAACCAGCAAATCCCCAGCCCCCGATACTTTAAAGAATCAAAGTTCCGCGTATAAAGCAGTTTCAAATGTCTGATGGTTTCAGAAATGATTTAATAGGTTAAGTATTGTACGTTAAGTATTTAAGCGAGTAAAAATTTAGAAAATATTTGAAATTATGTTTAAAGTTTGATGGAAGTCGCTAAGCGCTTTTTACCGCATACTGGGCGAGTATGGTCCGGGTAATTTCCACTCCGTTTTTTAAAAAAAGTAAGTTTTTTCGCACCCCAGTATTTATGATGTAATATCTCCTGATCTAGAACTTACAGCTGTATAGCTTTGCTGGTACATTCAGTGGTATATGTGTATACTGTCTGCAGAATATGTTCCAAATAGGGTTGATACTAAAGAAATAATTAATTAAAACATCATGCATGATGCTGCAGTTTTTACTGCACAAACAGCGAAAACATGGTAAGCGACAAGGCTTTTTCTCCTTTCATCATTTTGTGAGGGTTTCGGTGAGAAAAATTATCTGAAAAGGTTGAAATTGTGTGTGAAATTTGTTGGACTCTCGCTCTCATTTTCCAATACTGGATTAATAGTCAGGGGTAACTTGGGCACAGCGAGCAACGTTGCTTCAAGACAGGCACACACGGTTTACACCTGTAACACTGGTCTTATTGTGTCAAGCCTTTAACGTAATATTATACCTCTTAAATCTTTTAAATTCTGTATTAATTACATGAAATATTGAAAATATTCCTGCAAGAGGGACCGTGAACCATGAACCAGGTAGCTGTTAAGTAATTTAGATTACTGGTTATTGTCAGTAGCTTATCTCACACGAAAGTTTCTCCACGACCTTATATTTGACCATGATAAGAGACATTCCTCAACATAGCCAATTATTCAGCTAGCTAGCCGTACGATCGTACTGGGCCTAAATGAGTCGTCGTCGTCGTCGCAATCAAAATCTCGCTCACCATCGTCGTCATTATGATGACCACTATCATAATCGTCATCCTGATTGACAGCAACCATATTATATTCACTGCTCATAAAGGACTGCTTTTGACTTTTCCACACAATAGGGTGTTCAGCAGCAAGCATCCACGCTGCTGTCGCATCTTTTCCAATGCAATCTACTCATATTCAATTCATCCGTCGTTTCGATCTTTCTTACTTCTTTCAATCCAACAAATAACGCTCCTTGTTCATTCACCATACATTCGTCTGGCTACACATTTCCCAACGTCATCCGTTCCAATACGGTCACAGTAATGCCTTCCTTTCCAGTCTGTTTCTTGATCACTTTCTCTGTCTAGTTCCCAACATACATGTCACCACTTCTAACTGATAAAATCCCTCTTTTTTCATTTTATTTAGCATTATACGTCCAAGCTGACTGACACAAACACAAAATATTAACGCACACTGATCTTAAACATTTTGTTTCGAAGACATTGGAAGTTTAATCTTTGTACGCCGCAAGAACAACTGTGGCAGCTGGCAGCGCTTTTGGTTTCATCTGTGAATCACGGCTGCTGGCGGTACCTAATCCATGTCACTGAAAATAAAGAGTTGTCTATACAGCTGCGGCAACACCGATGCCTTACGTGATCTGTTATGTCAGTTCACTTCTTTAGCCGCAAGGACTATAGTCCTGAAACGTGGTCCTAACAAAATACAAAGTTTCTCTACTGTTACGATTATGTAAGACAGAATTTTTGGGAGCGAAAATGGAGTATCGGGAACTGTTTCTCGGCGTCACGTTTACATGTTAAAGTGCGAGGTTTTGCTAGACCGGTCAAAAAGTCATGGGACACCTAATAGCATGTCGGACCTCATATTGCTCGGCGTAGTGCAACAGATCGACGTGGTATGGATTCAAAAAGTCGTTGGTAGTCCCCTGCAGAAATATTAAGCCATGATACCTTTATAATCGTCCGTAATAGCGAAAGTGTTGCCGGTGCAGGATTGACCTCTCGATTGTCTCATAAATGTTCGATCGGATTCATGACGGGCGATCTGGGTGGCCAAATCATTCGCTCGAATTGTCCAGAATGTTCTGACACAGCGCACTGTCATCCATAAAAATTCCATCGTTGTTTGGGAACATGAAGTCCATGAATTCCTGCAAATGGTCTCCAAGTAGCCGAATATAACCATTTCTATTCAATGATCGGTTCAGTTAGCCCAGAGGACCCAGTCCATTCCATGCAAACAGCCCACTCCATTTGGAGCGGAGACCAGCTTGCACTGTGCGTTCTTGTTCACAATTTGAGTCCAAGGCTTCGTGGGATCTGCGCCACACTCTAAACCTACCATCAGCTCTTACCAACGGAAATCGGAACTCATCTGACCAGGACACGGTTTTCCAGTCGTCTATGGTCCAACATATATGGTCAGGAGCCCAGGAGAAGCACTGCAGGGGATATGCTGTTAGCAACGGCACTCGCGTCGGTCGTCTGCTACCGCAGCCCATTAACTCCAAATTTCACCAGTTCCCTAACGGATACCTACGTCCTATGTTCAACATGCGGTTATTTTACTCAGCGTTGCTTGTCTGTCAGCACTGGCAACTCTACGCAAATGACGCTGCTCTCGGTCGTTATGCGAAGGCCGTCGGCCACTCCGTTGTCGGTGGTGAGAAGTAATGCCTGAAATCTGGTAATGTCGGCACTTTCTTGACGTTGTGGATCTCGGAATATTGTATTCCCTAACGATTTCCGAAATGGAATGTTCTATGATTCTAGCTCCAACTACCATTCCGCGTTCAAATTCTGTTAATGCCCATCGTACGGTCACAATCACGACGGAAACGATTTCACACGAATCACCTGAGTACAAATGAAAGCTCCGAGAGCGGACTGCCATTTTATGCCTTGCATACGTGTTACCACCGCCAATTGTTTGTGCATGTCGCTATCCCATCCGTTTTGTCCACTCGGTGTAAATCGCCTCTGAAAATAACCTGTTCAAGTTCCTGCTGCGGCCAGCACAACTGCTTTTTCTCTTCGTTTATACTTTGGAGGCACACAGTTTCATGCTCATTCTGTTTCTATCATTTCTTCAGCAAACAAAAAGTTACTCCGTCCAAATTAGTCGAAAATTTTCTAAAATAAGACTTAACGTGACAATTCAAGCGCATTGGTTGTTGTGCGTTTACATGGAAGCGAAAATCGATTATACGGGGTGTTTAAAAAGTCTCTCCGCAGTGCCGTATGATTGTTCGCGTGCCTGCGTTACTTCCCTTCAAGTGGACTCTCCCAAGATTGCACTGTTTCGTTTATCTCAGTCAGCGTCAGTGCCGGACGGAGTGGCCGATCGGTTCTTGGCGCGTCAGTCTGGAACCGCGCGACCACTACGGTCGCAGGTTCGAATCCTGCCTCGGGCATAGAAGTGTGTGATGTCCTTACGTTATTTAGGTTTAAGTAGTTCGAAGTTCTAGGGGACTGATGACCTGAGAAATCAAGAGCCATTTGAACCATTTTTGAACCAGCGTCAGTAATATAGTTGGTGTGTGTTGTTACGTGTTGACGTGAACGTTTAAGTTTAATTCCTTTTTTCGTTTCTTTCGTTTTTGTCACTGTTAAAATGCTAACCATTGAAGAACGGCGGTAAATACACAGTTTCAGTTCGTCAAACATTTAATCAGTTTTCCCGGAGACAACACTCCCACATTGCGATACTGTGCGAGATTTGGTTAACAAATTTCGATGACAGACGCGCCGAGAAGTGGTCGTCCTAGCGTTTTGTCTAAGGATAAACTACTCGACATTTCCGATAAAATGTCCATGAGTCCGAACAAGTCAGTAAGAAAAGTCGCCCATGAAATTGATGTTAGTGTCGGAACGGCCCACACAGCTGTAAGTAAAAAATTAGAGCTTTTCCCCTACAAAGTGACAGTCGTGCAAGAACTCAAAAATACTGATCATGGCAAGAGACCGCATTATTGTCAATGGTTCAAAAATTTCGTTCAACAAAATGGAAGGGATATTATCAATTAAACGTTTTTCACTGATGAGGCGTGGTTTCAATTATTCGGGTACATTAACTTGCAAAATTCTCGTATGTGGAGTACTGCAAATCCATTGTGTATTCGTGAGGAACCACGTCATTCTGTGAAAATAGGAGTTTGGATTGCAATTTCTAAACGTCGGATTGTGAGTCCCATATTTTTCAACGAAACAATATACGCACACCGATACTGCAGTGATATTATGTACCCATTCATAGGAGAACTTGTGTTAAGTGAAATACTGAACGGTTATTTTCAACAAGATGGTGCAACCGCGCATACAGCTCGCGTTTCAATGTCACTGCTTACTGATGTTTTCGGTGATGGCACAATTTTACAGGGACTTTGGCCTCCACGATCGCCTGACCTAAAACCATCTGACTTTTTCTTGTGGGTGCAGCGAAAGCAACTGTCGATAAAAACCATCCAAAATCCATCGATGAATTGAAAACTGTAATATCCACTTTCATTGCTTCTGTTACGGAAGAAATGTTACAGCTTGTGTTCGTAAACATGATTAGACGAATGGAATTGTGTATTCAACAACAGAGGGGGAGGGGGGGGGGGGGAGGCGGCGGCACTTTCAACATTTAATGTGAAAATCTGTAAAAATTAATAACGTGTATTTCACTGATTTTCATTTCGGTATATTCACTGAGGCATACGGCACGCGCAGCTAACAATCATACGGCACTGCGGTGAGACTTTATGAACACCCCGTAGAAGAGGAGAGAGACAGCTACAGTAACATTTCCAGAAACGACATACAAGAGTTTACACGAGCAAGTAGGACTGGTTACTGGGAAATCAGTTCACGATATCCGGTTTTTGGAGTATCGTGTAAACGTAGTGCAGAACCTCAGCTTTTAGGGTATGCATGCAACGAGCCCAACATCTGAGACAGGCGAGACAGTAATGGAGTACGTGACGTACCGACCACCATGAGCGTGAAGTCGAAGCCGCGCTTGACGGCCTTGCGGTAGACCTGGTTGGGCAGGTTGGCGAAGCCGACGTAGCCGTCGAGCTCCTTGGTGCGGCGCTCGGGCACGCGCTCGCGCTCCGTCTTGCTGGCGGCGCAGCTATCCTTGTCGCGCTCGGCGCGCGCCGCCGCGTAGCTCTCCTTGTTGTCGGGCTGCGGGGGCGGCGGCGGCCGCTGCAGCTGCAGCTCCTTGGCGACGGCGGGGGCGGCCGGCGGCGGCGCCGCGGGCTGCGGGCTCGGCGCGGGGGCGGGCGCCGCGGGCGACGGCGTCGACGCGTTGTGCGTCGGGCCGCCGCCGCCGCTGTTGTTGCTGATGCTGTTGGGCAGCGACGTGGGGCCGGACGACGACGTCACCGGCAGCTCATTCTTGAAGAACAGCTCCCGCTTGCTCTGCAGCTGCAACACCACGCAAAACGGAACGTGCTTTCAGACCTGACCGCCATAGCGCTCTAGCGAGCCAGCAACAGCAAAAAAACAATTACATTTATTAGTGCTGGAGACACACACACACACACACACACACACACACACACACACACACACACACACACAATATATACAGGGTGGTCCATCGATAGTGACCGGGTCAAATATCTCAAGAAATAAGCATCAAACGAAAAAACTACAAAGAACGAAACTCGTCTAGCTTGAAGCGGGAAACCAGATGGCGTTATGGTTGGCCCGCTAGATGGCGCTGCCATAGGTCAAACGGATATCAACTGTTTTTTTTTTAAACAGGAACCCCCATTTTTATTACATATTCGTGTAGTACGTAAAGAAATATGAATGCTTTAGTTGGACCACTTTTTCCGTGTAAGTACGTCGTATCACGTATTTGCTTCGTCATAAAAAAACCGTGTTAAAATGGACCATTTACCAATTGCGGAAAAGGTCGATATCGTGTGGCTGTATGGCTATTGTTATCAAAATGCCCAACGGGCGTGTGCTATGTATGTTGCTCGGTATCCTGGACGACATCATCCAAGTGTCTGGACCGTTCGCCGGTTAGTTACGTTATTTAAAGAAACAGGAAGTGTTCAGCCACATGTGAAACGTCAACCACGACCTGCAACAAATGACGATGCTCAAGTAGGTGTTTTAGCTGCTGTCGCGGCTAATCCGCGCATCAGTAGCAGACAAATTGAGCGAGAATCGTGAATCTCAAAAACGTTGGTGTTGAGAATGCTACATCAACATCGACTGCACCCTTACCATATTTCTATGCACCAGGAATTGCGTGGTGACGACTTTGAACGTCGTGTACTGTTCTCCCACTGGGCACAAGAGAAATTACGGGGACGATCGCAGATTTTTTTCACGCGTTCTATTTATCGACGGAGCGTCATTCACCAACAGCGGTAACGTAAACCGGCATCATATGCACTATTGGGCAACGGAAAATCCACGATATCTGCGACAAGTGGAACATCAGCGACCTTGGCGGGTTAATGTATGGTGCGGCATTATAGGTGGAAGGACAATTGGCTCCCATTTTATCGATGGCAGTCTAAATGGTACAATGGTAATTCAAATAAAACACTCCAAATATGTGTAGTTTTTATCTGTTCCAAAAATACAGCTTTTAGTATATGACCGCAAAACATATACTAACACGTGTTAAGTTAAAAAAAAAAGTTTCAAATGGCTCTGAGCACTATGGGACTTAACATCTGAGGTCATCAGTCACCTAGAACTTAGAACTACTTAAACTTAACTAACCCAAGGACATCACACACATCCATGCCCGAGGCAGGATTCGAACCTGCGACCGTAGCGGTCGCGCGGTTCCGGACTGTAGCGTCTAGAACCGCTCGGCCACAAAGTGTTAAGTAAACCGAAATGATTTAGTTCAAAGTTGATTTTCAACTATTTTCACTGATAAATCTTCCAGAGAATATTTGGTTGGCAACTAGAATGTGCACGGACTATGTCCTGTTGGAAGAATAAGCCAATTCTTGTAGCCAAAAGAACCTGGTCTAACGAGGCTGGTAGCTAGATTCGAAGAAAGTCTAAACAACGATGCCGTATAAGATGTTGCGACAACAGGCCTGCTCAACTTATTGCCTGTCATACAACACCAACCATTTACAGAGAAGCTTTCTCGAAAATTTATCCCGACAAAGGCATGTGGTGTTTAGTCGGAGAACCATTCTGAAAAAAATGGCTCTGAGCACTATGGGACTCAACTGCTGTGGTCATAAGTCCCCTAGAACTTAGAACTACCTAAACCTAACTAACCTAAGGACAGCACACAACACCCAGCCATCACGAGGCAGAGAAAATCCCTGACCCCGCCGGGAATCGAACCCGGGAACCCGGGCGTGGGAAGCGAGAACGCTACCGCACGACCACGAGATGCGGGCGAACCATTCTGAGTTACGAGTGTTATCGATACTGTCAAGCCGGCCGATCGATACTGTCAAGCCGGCCCGAGTGGCCGAGCGGTTCTAGGCGCTTCAGTCTGGAACCGCGCGACCGCTACGGTCGCAGGTTCGAGTCCTGTCTCGGGCATGGATGTGTGTGATGTCCTGAGGTTAGTTAGGTTTAAGTAGTTCTAAGTTCTAGGGGACCGATGACCTCGGAAGTTAAGTCCCATAGTGCTCAGAGCCATTTGAACCATTTTTTGATACTGTCAAGAGTGAAAGTGGCGTCGTCAGTAAACAGTATTAATGAAAATATTCGGCGATTTCTTAAATAGTTTCTACCAACTGGATAATTTCCTGTACCTCATCAACACACTGTTCATTCGAGTATGACAGCTGGGCACTGCACCAGTCTCACGCAGTTTAATGAAAACGCGAGTAAACACTCTTCAGTATCGTGCTCTGCCATTAGAAATAACGTCTACAACTGTATTCCCTACAAGTGGTGGTGGTGGTAGTAGTTCCATCCATACACAAATACCAAATACGGCATACTCAGGATTTGTAAATATTAGGTCTACAACTTTGCTCCCGCCGTTTTGCAATACATGGCAGTAGCTTCAAGTGGTAGTACATGTGGTACGTCCTACGTGCCACAAAATAAGCTCAGGGATTCCTAAACATAATACAAACACAATCAAAATATTAGTTGCATTGTAATTGCGTTACAATGTTAATCTCGATTGAATATGTCAAGTTACGAACCCAGTTCTCGTCATTTGCGGTAAGTTTTAATTTTCTGCTTTAACACGAAGTAATCTGTGGCTGAGGCTCATAAAATTATGTTTAACATCTGTGGTGAGGCACTTACTACAGGAAGAACGTGGAGGGAACAGTTTCAAAGCTTCAAGAACTGTGATTTGAACGTCTCTCGAACGAAACAATCACAGAATGTCGTTATCGAAAGCAATTCATGCGTCTGAGGCGAGCACTGAAAGACAAACGGCCACAAGACAGCGATAGACACGAAACTGTGATTTTGCACTATGACAATGCGCCCCGTCAAAACATACGTGGAAAATGGGAAATGGAATGATTACCACCTTTTTCGTTCAGTGGCATACGGCCTGGCAGACCAAAACTTCCAGTCGTATGAGCAAGTGCGAAATTTCACTAATTCGAACAAAACATTCCAAATACGTATAGAACTGGGCGTTTTTTGAGGAGTCAAAAAACGCCCAGTTCTTTCGTCGCACGGCGAAAGCAAAGTTGTTGACCTAATACGTGCAGCACGCCTAAACGATGCAGTGTGCAAACTAAAGTACAGCCTGTGTTTCAAAACAAAAATGAGAATACATAAATAATCCCATAGCAACTGGAATTCCAACACGTGAAATGAGAACTTTTAATGTGACCAGCTGTATCACAGAGAACAATGAAAATTGGACATGCCTTACGCGAAATGTTTTATGCGATTAAATTACTCTATTCTACCACCTTCTAAAATATTTACTATTTCTAAAGCAATGGAAACGAAGATGTATAATAATTTGGGGCGTTTCGTATAGTGTCGTGCGTTATTCCCACTATTTAGTGCCGATATCCGACACATCCTTCATGGAGCAGCTGTCAATAGATTGGGCTCAGTCGGTCTACTTCTGCAAAAAGTGGAGCCGACAGCGTGCAGAATATGATTTATCGAGCCTGCTCCACTTACTGCTATACGAGGCGAGCCAGCTACTCTGCCGCAATAAAAACGAACGAGCGGATACCCTTGGGCTGACAGCTGGAGCTCGACATGCGTCGCGCAATTCTACACATCAACCCTAATCTTTGTGTGGCGAACAAGACACTTGACGCCACTGGCCTTTCTATTCATAGTCTCAGTCACACATGGAAAAATAACAATCTGTCACAGCAGCTAGGAAGAAAAGACAACCATCCTCAAATATAGTCCGGGAAAACTAGCAAATATACACAGTTATTATTATACTTCATAACAAAATGTATTTTCTTCAATGTGGAACTACATCTATATCTGCACTCCGCATGCTCGCGAACAGTTCCCGGGAAGAAATATTGCCGGTAAGCTTCGGCGTGGACTCTAATATCTCTAATTTTATCTCTATGATCATTCCGCCAGATATATGTAGCAGGAAGCAGTCTAGGAACGTGAACTCTCGGAATTTTAGCAGTCAGACACATCGTGATGTAGAACGCCCGTCTTGCCGCCCTCTCTTAGTGTCCATACGAAGATGGTATCTGTTCTTTCGGACATGTCTGAAAGGACAGATACCATTGGTGATCTTGCAGCTATTGAAGAATGAAATTACAATGAAATCCAGGCCTTTAGCTGCTTACAGACGTTGGTAAATATCAACGGGGACAGTTGAAAATGTGTGCCCCGACCGGAACTCGAGGCATTACAAATGTAGTGTGTGGACAGTAAGGTGGGAATGTGGATCTCACGGGGAGCGTGCCAGAGGTAAGTCCCTGCAGTCGCACTCTCCTCTGCGTCCTCGGTGGTTCAGACGGATAGAGCGTCTGCCACGTAAGCAGGAGATCCCGGGTTAGAGTCCCGGTCGAGACACATATTTTCAACTGTCCCCGTTGATATTTATCAACGCCTTTAAGCAGCTAAAGGTCTGGATTTCATTGTCATTTCATTCTCTTAGTGCCTGCCGCTGGAGTTGGCTAGGTATTCTCGTGGCGCTTCCGCGGTTGGTAAATGAATCCGCCAGTCTTACGATATTCTGTTTCCTTTATCAGTCCCATCTGGCACGGAACCCATACTGACGAGCAATATTCAAGTATTGGTCGAACGAGGGTTTTGTGAGCTACCTCCTCTGTAGGTGAACTTCGCTTCTGGAGAAATCTGCAAACGAATGTCTGGTTGTCCCTTGCCTAAGATTAGTTTTATGTGGTGGTTCAACTTCAAGTCGCTCCATACGCATATCTTTAGGTATTTTATGGATGTGACTGGTTCCAGTGATTGTTCTGCAATCGTGTAGTCACACGAGAACGTATCTTTCTGCCTATTTGTGCATATACCTTACATTTGTTCACCCTAATTCAAGCGTGGCCCCCTCTGCACGTCTATCTGCATTTCGCTACAATTTTCTCGCGTTGAGACTTCTCTGTATACAGCTGCATTATCCGCGAAAAGATTCTTGGTACTCCCGACATTATGCTCTAGGTAGTTTATATACACTGAGAAAATTAACGATCCTGTAGCGCTCTCTTGCGGTACGCCTCAAGTTACTTTTATGTCTGAAGTTTATTCGTTGAGAATTCCACGGTGTGTTCTGTCTGCTAACTCTTCATCCACTCACACATTTGGTCCGACATTCTGTACTCGTATTTTTTCATTGTGTGGCAGCAGTGCGGAGCTGAATTGAATGCCTTCCAAAAATTAAGGAACACTGCATGAACCTGGTAGCCGGTGTGTACTGACTTCTGGGTCTCGTGGACAAATAGAGCGAGTTGGGTGTCGCATATTACCTTCCAGGTGAAGCAAGCTAAAAGAAGTCGAGGTGAATGGAGTGTTAGGACGTGCCCTTTACCACATCTTAAATGAAATGACCCCGTTTGTTGGCGCACTATTCAACGTGTCTACAAGGAATGGTGTACTAGTCGCAGCCATGGTACACGCCATAAGAACAAGAATCGTTAAAATCTACTTTGTTATGAGACGTGTCATAGTTTGACAATCACAGTCTGCACCAAACCCGACAGAACTGCTGTCAGTCAATGCAGTTCCATCTCAACCGGTCTTCCAGCGAACTTTAAGAATGGAGCTGCATGAAATTGGTATTTGGAGGCGAGTACTTCATAAAACGCCATTGCTTACAGTGGCACACGAAGCTGTCTTCAAGAGACAATATCTGCCTGGAGGCGACTAATAGTGCGACAGTTTCAAGTGGTACACCGACGGCCGACTGATGCATTTAACCCGCATTGCGTGGACATTGTATTTCTGGCCTTAGGTGGTTCTGTGATGAGTGTGTGTGTGTGTGTGTGTGTGTGTGTGTGTGTTTGTTTTTCATACCACGACGTGGACGCACTCATTCAAGTTACCATAAAAATGACAGTTTTTTTTTACTTCTATACTCTCCATAACCAAATGATGTTCTTTCATCTACATTTTCATGATTAGAATGCTGTGGACATTCTCCTCTTCGAAGATGATGACAGCCGTGTACACAGGGCTGCACATGTGTGTTCCTGATTTGACGAACAGTCAGACACCCTATCGCATGTCGATTGGTGCGGTGAATCACCCGACGTTAACCCCACAGAAAATGTCTGCAACTATTTGGGGCAACTGGTTGAAACCTAGCTCCCATATCCCATTAGTTTAGTAGCTGTCTGGGATGTAATCATCCATGAATGGGTACAGCTGGATAAGGAATACCTAAATATAACTTGTGGATACACTGTCACGGCAAATAAAATAGAAGCCAATATCAAGGCTACAGAAGCTGTTGGGAGGGGGGAGATAGGGGTAGAAGTAAGGGTGATATTTTTGTCCGGTATGGTTATATTAAATTCCTTTATTTCCTGTTTTTTACTCGTAGAAAGGACTTCTATACCTCATTCACGATAACACAGAATTGACAGTTGAACGTGGAGAGAATGAACGTTCTTAATTCTCCGTTACGCAACGCGCAATGTGGCGTAGGTAGCAGGAGCCACATGCGTCTGCAAGGGGGAGGAGGAGGCGCCACTTGCCCACTTCCCCTGAAATCGGGAGTACAGAGTTTTTATTCATTACAGAATTCTGACACTCTTCTAAAAGTGAGTGGACATCAGGTATAAATTTTTGTTCTTGTAGTATGGCACGTCTCCAAACTGACCAACTCACTGATATCAAACATGGCAATTTTCATGCCTTGCCTGCTTCACTGCCCACCCCCTTGATATATTTCTGCAGGCGCCCATGGCAGCAGATGTGAAGTTCCATAACGGGTAGGTCAACACGTTCTACGTTAACGTGCAATTGCACGCTAGTGACAGTCTTATGACTTCTCTAACCTATTTCACAGTTAGCTTCACACATTTCGTTCAAGAAACGTAGCGCACTGAGAAATCATATAGGAACAAATTACAGTGATTTTGTTGCAGACCGCTACTATCATCCTCAGCTGACATAACTGGCGGATCAGGTATGACAATTGTGCACGGGACATAGTGTGCGCCCAAAATCGTGGTCTGATTGTTTGTTGCTGTAGTAGGTGTTCTGTAAACAACTGCAGTTTGTTCACAGCGTTCTTAACGAAGTATCCACAGTTTCTGGTCGGCTGAAGCTGGTGAAGTCGGTTAACTTCGAGCTACAAGTCTTGTGAGTCCGGCTCCCGCCAACATTGGCGATCTAACGATACGATACTTGTATGTAACACAGGAATTACGAAGTGTCAGTCGTGCCAAACCAGCAAGCACATGTGTAACGCCAGAATTGCTCGAGGGAAACTTAACTTGTTCCCCCCGTGGTCGTTAGTGTGTTGGGCTTCGGTAGCCGAAACATGACTCCTCCGCTCCCTGTAAGTCACCTGCAAACTTGTCCACGACGTCGTGAACGAAATTCTACCTGTCACTTTGTTATTCTGATCCAGGTGTAACAAATTTTATTTAGGGGTTACCATCTCTTCAAATTTGCATGTGAAATCTCAACCAACGTCTGCTGAGATACTGGACATAATCCTCCGCAGCCTTACACAATCGTCAAGCAAAAACCGAGAAGGGAGTTTCGGATTAAGGGATTAACAACTAAGACACAAAAGCAGTCATTTGTTACCAGTTACAGCATTTAAATGAAACTGGAAGAACAATCAGCAATATGGCAGGTATTGTGCAAAAATAGGCGGGAAGACGCTTTGATTACAACTCTGAAAAACAACCACTGGACGCAGTCGCATGCATAAAATATCTGAGTACGCGTAAGTAACGATATACGTGCATTGGAACGACAGCGTAAAAATAACAGAACGTAAGGCAGAAGCCGGACAGATCCATTAAAAAATGCTCTGAAAATTAAGTCAGCCCACGAAGCCTACGAAACCCTCGGTGGATCCGGATTTTAATATTGTTTGTCAGTCTGGGATATGTACCTAAAAAGATTGTTAGAGGAAATGAGAAGATCAGAAGAAGAGCAGGAATTTTCGTTACGTATTCAGTTAGTAAGTGCGAAACTTTCACGGAGAGGCTCATCCAACTCCAGTGATAGCCGGTGCAAGAAAGGCGTTTTGCATCATGGTGTGGTTTACTGTTCAGCTTCCGACAGCATGCTTTCCTCTAAGAGTCAATAAATACACTCTACGGAGAGATAAAAAAAAAAAAAAATCTCGCACCATGATGGAGTTATGCAAATTCGCCACAAATTGATATTCACACAGGTATCGACGGAAATTGCAAAACTGAAAGCTTTGCCGGCAGATGGATGAATGTGTGACGCTGCAGTGCAATTTCACAGCTCAGTTGGCACAGATAATAAAAATGGGCATAAAATTCTTTGTACATTTTATTTCGTGCACACAGTTGGCCAGTAACTATCCCCCGCATGCAGGGGCCTTAACGGTATACGTAGAAGTCAGCATTTGACAGAGGAAGTGTAGTTGGGCTCTAAGAGACCGGTTGCAGTAATCGGTGAATGGTTCGACATCAGAGTAGGGAGCGTTTCCACTATTTGAACTGGCAACAGAGATGAGTCGCATTTCGAACTCAGCCGGCATAACTAGCGAAAATGTGTCTGGAGACGCGCTGTCTGTCAACCGCTATATGGGTCGATAACCAGGAGTGACAGTCTGGGGTGCCATTTCATTTCATAGCATAGACCCTTTGGCTGCTATCCGCTGCACCCTTACACCTCAGCGGTACTTGGACGATATTTTACGTCCCGTTTTGTTGGCCTCCGTGGCAAGCCGTCCTGGGCTTACATTTCGGCAACGTAATGCCTGCCCGCAACCGCACACGGCGGTAGTTTCTACTGCTTGTCTTCGTGCTTGGCAATTCCTACCTTGGCCAGCAAGGTCGCCGGATCTCCATACAATTCAAATGGTTCAAATGGCTCTGAGCACTATGGGATTTCTGAGGTCATCAGTCCCCTAGAACTTAGAACTACTTAAACCTAACTAACCTAAGGACATCACACATATCCATACCCGAGGCAGGATTCGAATCTGCGACCGTAGCGGTCGCGCGGTTCCAGACTGAAGCGCCTAGAACCGCTCGGCCACATCGGCTGGCTCTCTCCAATTGAGAACTTTTGGAGCAGTATGAGTAGAGCCTTCCAATCATCTCGTGATTTTGACGATCTAACGCGCCAGTTGGACAGAATTTGGCACGATATTCCTAAGGAAGACATCCGACAACTCTCTCAATCAATGCCAAGCCCAATAAATGCTTGCATAAGGGCTCGAAGTGGACCAACGCGTTAATGCCTTGCTCAATTTGTGAAGATATTTCTTTCGAATAAATCATCAAATTTTTCGGAAATTGTAATGATTTGTTTGTATTTTATTGTATGATTATATGATAGCGGAGCAAACACTGGTAGCAGTTACTTCTGTAAAATACCTGGGAGTATGCGTGCGGAACGATTTGAAGTGGAATGATCATATAAAATTAATTGTTGGTAAGGCGGGTACCAGGTTGAGATTCATTGGGAGAGTCCTTAGAAAATGTACTCCATCAACAAAGGAGGTGGCTTACAAAACACTCGTTCGACCTATACTTGAGTATTGCTCATCAGTGTGGGGTCCGTACCAGATCGGGTTGACGGAGGAGATAGAGAAGATCCAAAGAAGAGCGGCGCGTTTCGTCACAGGGTTATTTGGTAACCGTGATAGCGTTACGGAGATGTTTAGCAAACTCGAGTGGCAGACTCTGCAAGAGAGGCGCTCTGCATCGCGGTGTAGCTTGCTCGTCAGGTTTCGAGAGGGTGCGTTTCTGGATGAGATATCGAATATATTGCTTCACCCTACTTATACCTTCCGAGGAGATCACGAATGTAAAATTAGAGAGATTCGAGCGCGCACGGAGGCTTTACGGCAGTCGTTCTTCCCGCGAACCATACGCGACTGGAACAGAAAAGGGAGATAATGACAGTGGCGCGTAAAGTGCCCTCCGCCACACACCGTTGGGTGGCTTGCGGAGTATAAATGAAGATGTAGATGTAGATGTCTGTACGTGTGCATCACATCGACCGATTTCCGTCCTATTCGGTAATTCCTTCGTGCTGCGATATTTTTTTATGTATGTTGCCACATCTTAAGTGTATGCCGCGAAAAGACCTTGAAGGTATAAATTAATTAAATTCCAGTTCACTCCAAGGCTTATCGGCACTCGTTCTTTCCGCGACCGTTCGTAACTGGAACAGCAGAAGGGGAGGTGGCACTGTTACGCTTGCGGAGTATGAGATGTACAGTGTGTCCGAAAAGTCTTTCCCTGATTACATAAATTGATAACTCAGGCTAGAAGTAAGAAACAAATATGAAACTGGTGTCTAATTGTTTACAAACTATCAAAGTTTTTTTCACACATCAGTAAACTTCCACTTCCATTGTTGCCCTATGACAGTACACGTCGATATGACTTTGCGGTCGAAATGCTATCACGTATTGAGGACGATGATGGTTATCTCAGACGAATTGCCTTTTCCGACAAAGCGACCTTTTTTGTCAGTGGAGTAGTGAATCGCCAAAATGTGCGCATTTGGGGTTCACAACCCCGTGGCGAGGTCACGGAGTGCACCAGAGGCAGTCCAAAGGTGAATGTTTGGTGCACGCTATTGCACGATCGAATTATCGGGGCATTCTTCTTCGCTGAGGCTACCATCACATCTGCAGTGTATCTGGACATGTTGCAACTGTATGCTGTTCCTCAGCTGCTTCAGTATCACCCCGATGTCTTGTTTCAGCAAGACTGTGCACCGCCTCATTGGGGTTTGGACGTCCGTGGCTATCTCGATATGACCTTTCCTGGGCGATGGATTGGTCGTGATGGGCCTCCACGCTCTCCTGACATAATCCCATTAGACTTCTTTTTATGGGGTTATGTCAAGGACGAGGTCTACCGAACACGTGTACCTGATGATGAAACCCTGCGGCAGCGGATAACCACAGTCATTGAATCGATCCCTCCAGTGATGTTGGCTAATGTGTGGACGGAAATTGAATATCGCCTAGATGTGCTACGTGCTCATGTGGAAGTTTACTGATGTGTGAAAAAAACTTTGATAGTTTGTAAACAATTAGACACCAGTTTCATACCTGTATCTTACTTCTAGCCTGAGTTATCAATTTATGTAATGAGGGAAAGACTTTTCGGACACCCTGTAGATTAGGGCTACTCTTTGAGAGAGGAGGTCGGAGCCTGGAGACGGTCGTCGGTAAGCGAGACGGTGTGCGGAGTCGCCCTTCCGCCGGCTGGCGAGCGGCGGCAGTGACCTCCGCCTCTGGAGTCTGAGTCACCGCAAGCCGCCGGCCAGTCGCCGCCTCCGCCGCCGCCGCCGCGGCCTTCTCAATCGATACACTGCGGACCTGTGCGTCACGCTACATTTTATACGCGCCCTTCTGTTTGCCACCCCGCCACGTCCGTGTAACAGCCGAACTGAAGGCAGCGCCTGTGCTACTGGACGACTGTCGCATACTCGAAATGAGGCGGGAGAACCCGTTACAAGATGAATGATGAAAATCTGAAGCGCGTCGCATCGTTTAAATATGTTGGGGTAATACAAAGAAGTGGTAAGTAACGAGACGAACAGATAAAAATCAGCATTACAGAACGCTTCTGGGAAACCGATGCAGGAAGTGTACTAGTAGAATTCACTTCCGTAAATTGCCGGCCGCGGTGGTCTAGCGGTTCTGGCGCTGCAGTCCGGAACCGCGGGACTGCTGCGGTCGCAGGTTCGAATCCTGCCTCGGGCATGGGTGTGTGTGGTGTCCTTAGGTTAGTTAGGTTTAAGTAGTTCTAAGTTCTAGGGGACTTATGACCTCAGATGTTGAGTCCCATAGATAAAAAAAAAAAAAACAAAAAAAAAAACTTCCGTAAATTGTACGAAATATAACACGGGATCTTGAAAGTATACAAAGGAGGACAGCAAGATTGTCACAGGTTAGTTTGATCCATGGAGAATGTCTCGGAGACGCTGAAAATTGCAACCGCTTCAACATAAACGCAATCCATCCCGTGAAAGCCTACTTTTATCAACCAACTTTAAGTGATGAGTCAACGCCGGCCTGAGTGGCCGAACGGTTCTAGGCGCTTCAGTCTGGAATCGCGCGACCGCTACCGTCGCATGTTTGAATCCTGCCTCGGGCACGGATGTGTGTGATGTCCTTAGGTTAGTTAGGTTTAAATAGTTCTAAGTTCTAGGGGACTGATGACCTCCGATGTTAAGTCCCATAGTGCTCAGAGCCATTTGCGCCAGTTTTGGTGAGTCAACGTATACACTACGTATTGCTCCTGCACGGATCACGAAGGCATGATTAGTTTGACAGCGCGCAGAGGCATTTAGGCCGTCATTTTTTCGGCGCCCCATGGGGAGAACGCCTAATATGTGGTACAGCTGAAAGTACCTTTCGCCCTGCATTGCGCAGTGCCCCGTGCAGTATGTATGTAGATGTACAAATCGCGTACAAGACAATAGAAGACTACCAAGGACTGTGGTAATGTGAAGTGTCTTGAGATAAATAGCACGTATAAATAGCATAAACAATCACCAAACGCACCACCCATGAATAGAATGGGAATAGCCCCGAATAATACGATACCACTCCTCTGTCACGTGCTTTATTTATCGTGAATCACGGAATTCAGTTTCGTATTTTATTTGTTAGTGGTTTATACCTCGGGCCTGGCAGTCTGGATGGGCAGATGCAAATCTGAAAAACTCTTCATATTTGCCACGTCATTGCCAGGGACCATCAGTGAGTACATTACATTGAACTATAGAGTTTATTTCAAATGGCTATACCCGCTTCAACAGCCCATAAATATTACTTCGTTGATGGCTCGTCAGAGTATGTCAGGATAAACTGTTTTACGAAACCACCTCCTCTAACGATTCTAAACCAACAGACTATACATGATGAACCAGAACTCCATCGAAAAGCTTTCAGAGGTTGTTCAGGGATACCTTCTGAGTATTTTGATGTAAGAGAGAAGACCTACGGTCTCCTGCGGCTCATTGCACACTTACTGAATTTCGTTTGGTTTCTTGCCCAATTATCTTAGTATTTGCTTTGCAACAGTGCAAATGTCTACGTTATGCGCTGTGTCTTGTTTCCATTCACTCAGTGTACCTGCTCCGTCGATCGTTCCCCCCTCAACTTGCACTCAATACTGGTCGGTTCTGTTTAGGGCAGAAGGCCCAACCTTTTAGCGAACCTGGGCCACATTACAGGAGTGATTTTGGGCCGCGCATCTTAAAAAAAATCATGATGGAATTATCCGAATGGGACGGTTCAGAAAAACTGGATGATTCATTCAGAACAAAGAGCTTCACAAACTTGAGAATGTCAATAACGCGTTGCTCCACCTCCGGCCCTTATGGAGGAGTTGTTCGGCTTGGCATTTATTGAGATAGTTGTTGGATGTCCTCCTGCGGGATATCGTGTCAAATTCTGTCCAGTTCTCATGTTAGATCGTCAAAATCCCGACGTGGCTGGCCCATAAAGCTCCAAACGTTCTCGACTGGGGGAGGATTCCATAGACGTTCAGGTTCAAATTTGGTTCTTATTTGTAATAAGGGATATGATATCAAATTAAACTTGTTATAACAGAATTACGGCACTGCTGGATAGCAGACACTGACAGTGATTGCAATCCACATGCAAAAACTATACTGTTACCGAATGTAGTGGTCAGAATTACTGTGGAAAAGTTTTTTTTTATTTACATAACTGTATAGAGATAACACAGAATTTTCTTCTATTTCCATAAAGTTGCAACTGAAGTAGACGAAAGATAACAGATCTGCCTGTCTTACGAATTGGCCGATTATAAGAACGAGACATTCGGGGTTCAAGAATGGCACGGACGGCAACGTAAGGAATAGGATGAACCAATGTGAGAATTACTTACTACATGCTTTTGACGATGGTCTGAAAGTCTTGCACGACGTGACAGTGTGATAACCTCTTGTCAAATTTAAACATCAATTTGTGGATATATTGTGTAAGTATCTGTGTTCTGCAACATCATATGAGCAATTCTCCACAATATATCTTATTTCATGTTCCTCTGCACCAGTCACAAACAGCACTTTCACAATAACCTCTTCCTCAAGATTTTAGCCACATCTCCCCCGTCCCATTCTGATGCAATATCAGACCCTGCAAACTTTGTCGTTAAGTTTTGTATTGAGTGGGCGTTCTTTCCACGTCTGTGAGGTGGGAAACTCTACGATGCGATGATCGACGCAAGTTAGCTTACGTGATTTCACGCGTATAGCTGATGGATTCTGGGAAACGTACAATTCAATGCCTTTAAGTACTTCCTCTTGTCATCCTCCAAAGCTAATTCCTCTCTCTTCTGTCAATTATACTTCTTTATCTTTTCATTCCTCAGTCACGCCACGATATCTTGATCTGTCTTCATTACTTGTGTATATGTTCTCTCCTTCCCCCGTCCCGCCAACCCCTCTCTCACGACCACTGTAGCCAGTTCTCTCTGTTTAAAGCTACCTGGTTGTAACCTGCATTTCTTGTGTTTTTTCCCCCAAAAGCTAATATAAACTCAGCTTTGTTCTACAACAGCTAGCACCAATAACAGCCCAACTGCGGCTCAAAGGAAGTTTGCGACCGAGCTCAAGCTGTAGACAACCGGTCCAAGTGTTCTAAAGATCAAGAATCTGATTCGCAAGTTTGAGAGAACGGATAGTGTTAGTTATGATAATGTTGGTAATGTCGGTCGTATAACAAATGTACATAATTTTATAACGTGTGTCGTCTTGTGAACGAGATGTAATATGTAAAGATTGTCCGGTAAGATGTGTGAGAGGTCCTTGACGGCTCTAATCTTGGGAGGATAAATAAACAAACATATTTAGCCACAGAGAAATTGTCCAATCTCGCAGCAGATATAAGAAAAGCAAAACTGAAAATTTGTGGGCATTTTCAAGGACTCCCAACAATAATGATCACTAACAAGATTATGGCATACATCGGAAGATTACAGAATGTATCATGGGCCTAGCAAGTTAAGAAGGAACTCGAGAAAGGCCAAATAGAAACAACAGAGGTGCTAGACACGATTCTGTAAATCAGAAGATGAACTGCTGGGAGGTATAGCAAGAAAAAGAGGTCAAAGAACAACTAAATGGTCTGAGGAACGAAAAACAGCCCACGTAGAGATAATGAAAATCGTATGGAATACCAAAAAACGAGTTTAAAAGTAACTCGTGATCCATTCAAGCTCATACGCGAATTATCTATATACGTACAGCTCAGAAGAATTAGGGGAACATGCCACTGAGCAATAATTGGAGACTGGGTATGGTACCAACTTATTGCTTTGACAAACTTAGTACACAACAAATCATCATTACACCCTTAACAGTTTACATAAAAAGAAATGAAATGCCCAAAGGCTGTCGAAAAGAAAGTGGAAAAAATCATTTATCGCGTCGCCCTGCGTGCTTTCCATTGGACTTTTGAGAGCTTCAGTAACGTGTATGCCCTGCATGCGAGTTTATGACTGCCTGACACCTAGGTGGGAAGCTTCGTATAAGTTTACGGAGATCAGCCTGTGGTGTCCGTTGCCATCCTTCAATGAGATCCCATGTTTGTGATGGAACAGGACGACCGCGAACACGTCTGTCAAGCTTGTCCTACATGTGCACGATGGGGTTTAGGTCGAGACTCACCGCCGGCCATTTCATTACTTCAGTGTCCAGGCTTTGCAGGACGTCCCTATTGCCGCCCTGCCATTAGAAGGAATTCAGGGTCATCACCATATGCAGCAGCCATCATTTCCTGGACAACATCCGGCAAGTACCACTCACCTTGCGCCGGATATCTGGGCTTCGTGAATAATACGTTTAGCCTGTGACGAAGTTGCCAGTTGACATGGGAACGGCAGAACTGAAGACGAGCTCCAAGATGATGCGTCAGGCGGGGTGCTCGAACAGGACGTCTGGGTCGTTAGGTCCTTTCTCGTAACCTGTTCATTAAAGTCTGATCGGAAACAGTGGCTGCAGTGGGCTTTCCGAGATCGCCTTGCAGTGCTCTGGCGGTATTCATACGACGCCGCAATGCACAGATGGCCAGATATCGGTCCTCATGTCGGGTTATAATGCGTCCAACTGGCCTTGTATGTTGACCTATCTCCCAGCAGCGTGTCCACGACCTAAGGTTGGAGTTGGGTTCTTTGGGGGAAGAGACCAGACAGCGAGGTCATCGGTCTCATCGGATTAGGGAAGGATCGGGAAGAAAGTCGGCCGTGCCCTTTCAAAGGATCCTTCTCGGCATTTGCCTGGAGTGATTTAGGGAAATCATGGTAAACGTAAATCAGGATAGCCGGACGCGGGATTGAACCGTCGTCCTCCCGAATGCGAGTCCAATGGGCTAACCATTGCGCCACCTCGCTCGGTCACGACCTATGGAGGACACATGGAGAAGCATTGGCATCTGCAGCAACACGACCGAAAGTCCGTCCTGTTTGGATCAAACAAATCGCCCTTGGAACTTGCAAGTGTATTGAGATGTCGCACTGTATGTGCTGGTTGAATACAACGTCCACGAATGACAACTGTCATCTGTGTCCCTCACTAGAAAACAGTGGGATCCTGGTACTCACTTCCTTCTGAGAGGTAACCTGACACTGCAATGCATAACACAGCCAACATATAGGGAATGATTTTAATTGTTGCCAACAGTGAAAGCGAAGATCTCAAACCATTAAATAAAGCCATATCAAAATAGATTTAACCCTTTCTGCGTCTGCGATTCCAAATGGCATCACTAAGTATTCTTGGCTTTTGTGAGCTTCCCAATGCTTCAATGATACCGTTTGGCAGCGCTTCACGTAGTTCCAAGTTTGGCCAACAGATCACAGTGGCGTTTGCTTCCGTGACTCGCCGTTTGTTTGAAGCGCAGAACAGAGAAGTGTCTGAGTTGTGCTACTGCGTTTGTGAGTGAACAAGAACTGTTGTGTTTAGTTTTATTCTGTGTATAATGAAATTCTTGGTTATGGAAGCAACTTTACGTAGTTCAAGGGCCAGGGGAAGAAATACGGTAAGTTTACAATACAGTTATGTATGCATATTTTTGAGTAATTACTATGTAATTTCTAATGATGCCATTTCGAATCATTATTTTATTTATTAACCAACAGCTTCAAAAGAACTTTTGCAATGGATATATCATATGTGCAACATATACAGTAAATATTCATCACAAAAAATTTTCCAATTTTTTTTTCTAAATGTGACGCACAACGGGTTAATATACCGGACGTCGATATGTGTGTTCCATAATTCACTTTAAGTGTCATAAAAATCATTTTATGTACGTACGGTCAGCATCTTCTCTTAAACCTCGGGACCGATTTCAGTCAAACTTTGTACAAAAATTGTTGAAAGAAGCGCTGCGGAGATAAAAACCAACCTCCCATAGGAGTGACGGAGAGAAGGGGGAGGCATAGAAGCTTAACTTGGGAATATCTGAAGTAATTTCAATCAAATTTTGTAATACATGACTCATTATTTGTATAAACGTACTGAGTTGGTTGAGGACCCTACTGCACATATGGGTGGTGGGTCACATGTAAAAAACACTGGAACAGTTTAAAAACATGAAGCGCAATGTCTCTCTCATTCGCTTTGCTCGGTGTGTCAATATGGATTCGAGAATGAGCGCTGCAGATAGGAATTAATAAAATCATGTCAGCGTGCTTCGGGGCCAAATATCTTACCATACTACCGACAACCACAGATGCATTTAACGTACTCTGTGCAGTCGCATGGCGTAAAACACAGATTCAGAAAGTTACCCGCGACAGTTCTTTTTCTCGAAACCATGAGCAGCTGTTGTTATCAATATGATTCAAACGAAACGAATCGAAAATCTATCAGTCAAATCCAATGGAAAAGAAATAAAGTCAAACTACTGCGAAGATGTGAAACCTACACTCCTGGAAATTGAAATAAGAACACCATGAATTCATTGTCCCAGGAAGGGGAAACTTTATTGACACATTCCTGGGGTCAAATACATCACATGATCACACTGACAGAACCACAGGCACATAGACACAGGCAACAGAGCATGCACAATGTCGGCACTAGTACAGTGTATATCCGCCTTTCGCAGCAATGCAGGCTGCTATTCTCCCATGGAGACGATCGTAGAGATGCTGGATGTAGTCCTGTGGAACGGCTTGCCATGCCATTTCCACCTGGCGCCTCAGTTGGACCAGCGTTCGTGCTGGACGTGCAGACCGCGTGAGACGACGCTTCATCCAGTCCCAAACATGCTCAATGGGGAACAGATCCGGAGATCTTGCTGGCCAGGGTAGTTGACTTACACCTTCTAGAGCACGTTGGGTGGCACGGGTTACATGCGGACGTGCATTGTCCTGTTGGAACAGCAAGTTCCCTTGCCGGTCTAGGAATGGTAGAACGATCGGTTCGATGACGGTTTGGATGTACCGTGCACTATTCAGTGTCCCCTCGACGATCACCAGTGGTGTACGGTCAGTGTAGGAGATCGCTCCCCACACCATGACGCCGGGTGTTGGCCCTGTGTGCCTCGGTCGTATGCAGTCCTGATTGTGGCGCTCACCTGCACGGCGCCAAACACGCATAATACCATCATTGGCACCAAGGCAGAAGCGACTCTCATCGCTGAAGACGACACGTCTCCATTCGTCCCTCCATTCACGCCTGTCGCGACACCACTGGAGGCGGGCTGTACGATGTTGGGGCGTGAGCGGAAGACGACCGTAGCCCAGCTTCATGGAGACGGTTGCGAATGGTCCTCGCCGACACCCCAGGAGCAACAGTGTCCCTAATTTGCTGGGAAGTGGCGGTGCGGTCCCCTACGGCACTGCGTAGGATCCTACGGTCTTGGCGTGCATCCGTGCGTCGCTGCGGTCCAGTCCCAGGTCGACGGGCACGTGCACCTTCCGCCGACCACTGGCGACAACATCGATGTACTGTGGAGACCTCACGCCCCACGTGTTGAGCAATTCGGCGGTACGTCCACCCGGCCTCCCGCATGCCCACTATACGCCCTCGCTCAAAGTCCGTCAACTGCACATACGGTTCACGTCCACGCTGTCGCGGCATGCTACCAGTGTTAAAGACTGCGATGGAGCTCCGTATGCCACGGCAAACTGGCTGACACTGACGGCGGCGGTGCACAAATGCTGCGCAGCTAGCGCCATTCGACGGCCAACACCGCGGTTCCTGGTGTGTCCGCTGTGCCGTGCGTGTGATCATTGCTTGTACAGCCCTCTCGCAGTGTCCGGAGCAAGTATGGTGGGTCTGACACACCGGTGTCAATGTGTTTTTTTTCCATTTCCAGGAGTGTATATGTGTGAAATGTGTGTGACACATGCGTACACTGGAGAAGGCGCGTGCAAATGGCTAGTTCGTAGCAGTAGTACGAGTCTGCTTCATAAACTTTCATTTTTGCAGATTTTCTTTTGAGATCTGGATGATCTCAGTGTTAGGCAGAGCAAGCAAGCACTTAGCAGTCGCTAGACAGGGTGATAGAGAAAGCCGGAGTGTGGCGGGGGTGCAGGTGCGCGCGGTCAGAGACCAGCCGGCGATTACGTAAGCAGCGCACGGGCCTTGGCGGTGGCCTTGGGCGGCGCTAGACTGTCCCGCCGCCTGTGGCCAAAGGATGACCGCGCGGGCCTGGCCGCGCCGACCGTTAAGGCGGGAAGCCGGGCCACGAGGCGGAAAGGCAGCACACGCTTTCTTATCTCGCCGCCGTCACGCTCCTGCCCTTGCTGAATAGGCCACCTGTCAGTTCCTGTCGCTCTTTACAAGTGCCCGAGTACTGGGGAGACTGATTTACTGGCCAGTGGAAGTGCTATCGTTTAACGAAAAACCTGAATCAGCTATATAAAAAATTGGGGTAGAATAATAACGGCTACCAGTCACAACTGAAGGTGATTTTATTTTACACACGACCCGTTTCAGGCTTCCGCCCGTCTTCAGGTAGTTTACATTCATGTACGGTCGCAGGTTCGAATCCTGCCTCGGGCATGGATGTGTGTGATGTCCTTAGGTTAGTTAGGTTTAAGTAGTTCTAAGTTCTAGGGGACTGATGATCTCAGCAGTTAAGCCCCGTAGTGCTCAGAGCCATTTGAACTAAATAAAATGGTAAGGAAAGAAACACTAATAACGTTATACAAAACAATGACAATACCATCTATACTTAGGAGTCAGATTTGAACAAAACAACTGTAAATGTAGAATATAAGCTGTACAAACCAAGTTTTTATGAAACGCAGCTGGCTACAGATTATCGGCAAACACGAGTACAACAATCACACAAGAACTAGGACTTAAAAGCATAAATGAACTGATTAAGGAGTATGGAAATAAATGGAAAGATCACGTCACAGTATTGAACGCAGATTTAAGTCTGAAATCGGTACTTTAAATTTATACCTTCAATACCTATGTGTGTCACAAATCAGAGGATCGGCGGCTGATCGTCCAATGCATTTTATTATAGATGAAACCATTCACAGGCACAAATATAAGTACCGAATATTTTGGTTGGAACCCTGAATGCAGTAGTCAAAACTGCTTTCTTGAGGAAACATGATATGCCAATACGATCCAAAGTATCAACAATACACTTCTTGTGTTACGACCTGGTTGTGTAAAAATATGTTATAGAGTATGGCTCGTGGAAACATATTACTTGCATGTAACTTTTGGTTACAGAGTACATGACCTGCATCGAGCATGTTTGAAATCGAGTCTGAGAGGAACACTCATATGCCCTTACTCCATCTTGGATCTACTTCTATATTCCGCAGACTACCTTACAGTGTGTGACGGAGAGTACTTCTAGCACCCTGATTCTCTCACCCCGATCCCTGTTCCAACCGCGAACGGTGTGTGGGAAGAATGGATGCCGGTTAGCCTCCACATGAGCTCTAATTTCTCGCATTTTCTGTCGTGGTCATTTCGCTAGGCGTATATGGGACAAAGTAATCTGAATCTGTCAAACAAGTGTTCTGTAAGCCACTTCTCTCGTCGATGAATTACAGTTCCTCAAGATTCTTGCAATGAATCTCAGCCTAGCATCGATTTTTCCTAAAATTTGTTTTATGTGATCATTCCACTTTAAGTCGGTCTGGATGGATACTCCTAAGTATTTCGCGGTAGTTAATGTTCCTAATGATTTGTCGCCAATAGCGCGAAGTAGTGGATTTGATTTCTTTCCGTATTTATGCATACTGCGTTACCTTCATTTACGTTCAACTGCCAGTTCCTGCACCAATTATCAATACTCTACAGTCTTACATGCAACTGCACCACTGCGTGGATCTTGCAACGTTCTCCACTACCTCGTTCATACGTCGACAAACCAGAACATCATGACCGCCTACCTGATAGCCGATATGCCCGTCCATTTAGGCACAGGTAGCAGCGGCAACGCGTCATGGCATGGAAGCAATGAGGCCTTGATAGGTCGCTGGAAGGAGCTGGCACCCCATCTGCACACCCAAGGCACCTAATTCCCGTAAATTCCGGGAAGGGGGCTGTAAGCTCTGACGCCACGTTTAATCACATCCCGGATGTGTTAGATCGGGTTCAGATCTGGTGAGTTGGGCGGCCAGCACATCAATTGGAACTCGAAACTGTGTTCCTCGAATCACTCCATCATACTCCTGTTGCTGTGAAATGACGCATTATCTTGATGAAAAATGCTACTGCCGTCGGGAAGCATGATTGTCATGAAGGGGTGAAAGTGATCTGCAACCAGTGGACGATACTCCTTGGCTATCATAGTGCCTTGCACGAGCTCCACTGAACCCGTGGATGCCCATGTGAGTGTTCTCCAGAGCAAAAGGGAGTCGCTCCACCTTGTCTCCGCCCCGCAGTACAAGAGTGATGGAGATGTTTCATTGAAAGACGAATGATTCGCGTCCTCTCATTGGCATGATGAAGGTATCGGGTTTATCAGACCACGCAACGGTCTGCCACTGCACCAACGTAGAGTGCCGATGTCACGTGACCACTGCAGTCGCAGTTATCGATGGCGTGGTGTTAACATTGGCACATGCAAGGTTCGTCGGCTCTGGTGGCTCATCGTAATAAATGTTCAGCGCTCAGTGTGTTCAGACACACTTGTATTCTGTCCAGCATTAACGTGTGATGCTAGTTTCGCCAGTTCGCCGGCTGTCCCGTTTTACCAGTATGCCCTGCCCTACGACGTCTGACATTTAATGAGGTGGCCGTTCAACCCCACGACGTCTGGACAAGATTACAGCTTGTTTTCGCCACGTGTTCGAGACACTCACCACAGCACTCGTCGAATGCCCGACAAGTCGTGCAGTTTTCGAAATACTCATGTCAAGTCTCAGGACCTCAGAATCTGCCCTCCGTAATATTCAGATAGACCGCGCGCCTTCCCGATTTCACGCACGGACAGCACGCTCACTGATACTGCATGCACCCCACGAATGTCTGAAAAGCAGTCATTCCTCACCAGGTGACGTTGCTATCATCTGGGCTGCTTTATATCGATAGTAGGTCGACGATCATAATGTTCTGGCTGATCGGTGTACATGTTTTATACAATAAAACGCCCTTAACCTCCTGGGCGTGGTCCTGAAATTACATTTGTGAATTTTCTTCCGTTAAGTGCGACTTTTTCAGTTCTGAGTGCAAGGAAGTCATGAATACTGTCACAAATATGACCCGATACTCAGTAAGCTTGTATGTCGTTTACCCATCACTACAAGGGATATTACCTGACCACGATATTAACTGCACTTGGCCTACCGTGGCCATTATCGGAAACTTGCGGCGATGTGACAGTAAACGAAGTGGTGACCAAGGAAAATGCATGGCGTCGTGAACGATTTCAAGACAGATGTGCATATATATCAAGTTGTTCAGCGTGTTCTCGTGAAATATCAAGATAAAAACTCAGGATAAACAGACCGAATCGCCCTCACTCCAACGTGCAATAATATTGTGGTCGACTAACACTTGCTTGAACGCTGGAGTGTTAATCTGTAGTAATTTTCCGGCTGTATACAGATTTTAAGAGAATTTGCCGTCATATGTAACGAAGCTGAAGAACTATTGGTAAACAAGATAGGAAATACGAAATTCGCGTCACATAACACTCTTTCCTGATCAGAGCCATGAGAAAACTTTAAAGAGTGTTTTGAGAAAGAAGTACAGTGAAGGAGACGTGAAGGATACGCCTGCAGGTATTGAAAAACGGAAGTTCGAACTAAGCTTAAAAAAGTCGATGTGGAGGGCGTGGCAACAGTCAAAAATATTTATCACGAAGATATTATGCCGTTGATGTAGCCGTTCCCTTTCTATTTAGAAATATTTCCCGAGTATTCGTAAATATATAAACTGAGATGTTGGAAGTTTTTACAGTTTCGTGGGTCAGTGTGTTCGGTGATCTCTCTCACTAGATTTTTCAGTGCTGGAGTGTATTAATCTAGGTTTGTCATTTAATAACATACATGCATTTCATTCACAATTTTTGCATTTGGAATTTTTTTCCCGCTCGTCTAAAGGTAGCACTTGTTGGTCCTCAAATGAGTGTACTGAGTAACAAAATAATAATGTGCCATGTGTCACCTAAAAACCACCGGGGTTTGACTTGCCACGCAAAACATATTTAGTGCTGAACAGAATTACAGCCCAATACGGCAGAAATGAATTTATTTTCCTTTTACACTAATGAGGGTAAGCAGCCATCCTCACTTTGTAACTGAGGATAAACACAGACCATCAGCGAAGATTGCCCCCTAAGATATTATGATCAGGTAGAAAAGAAGAATTCTTGCTGGAGACTCCAAAGTCGACAGGTTACATAAATGCTCTAAATATTTGTTTATAAGATTTTATATCGTAAATATAATGCTCTAGTATTCTATGTATTTTTTTCTTGATGTGTCAAAAAGTCGTAAGATGAATAAATAAATTAATTACTATGTTAGACTTTTACTTTGTTTGCACACTGCAAGAAACTTAATTTTTTAATTATAAATAGAAAAAAACAATATTGTGTATGTTCTACAATATTAATTTACTTCGTTGACGGTGTCTATGTTCACAAGGCCATCTGATTATCTTCGTACCTGTTGTTGACCAGTACTGCACCCTCTTTGACGAAGATATTCAAAGTCTGATGATGGCCCTGTAAGCCGAAAATCTATTAACGAAATAAATTAATATTTTAGAACATCCACGATAATGTCTTCTTTGTTTCTAATTACGAAGTTGTTCTTTCACGAAGCGACGGAAGAACTGATTTAATTTTCTAGATATTTCTGGGCGATCATAAACCGCACATAACTTCGTTGCGCCACATGCACACGTAGTATCGTAATGGCGCTCTAGCTATGAGAATGGAATGACAATGAAGGAAATTGTGACAGCAGCAGTCTCTAGTCATCTAGACAACGTGGAATGTGCTATGAAGAAAATCGAGCAAACATCTTGTCCCGCTGCTAAGAATTATACGGAGGATGTCGAAAGAAGTTGCGTAAGCTGAGCTACACAAATTACCTGATGCAACGCCACAAGTGTATTAAGGGGTTAGGTCTCGACAGAATAACACTGCGTAGCATCCAGAAAAATCTAAAGTACGATGCAGTTTTCTGGTGCCAGAGTCCGAACACGTCACAAACATCAACAACAACATTCGTTGTCACAGGGACTATTTACAGAGGGTAAACGATAACTGAATACTACGTACCAGAGCGGTGTAGGGAAATTAGAGACCAACAGTATGACAGAAAACACTGGTGGTCTATCAAGCCGGGAAACAAACTCGCATTGGCCTACACAAGCCACCAAGTTACAGCGCATGCGCGCCCCATGATAGCTTGGAATTCCTCTCGTCCTCTTACATCACGGGCTTTGTCGAGCACTTACAAATTGTAAAATTGACGTTTGTATAAATTTTACTCACAATTTTGTGAATTTTAACAGCATAAAATTAACAGTTCAATTGATTTGTTTCTCTGGCCTTCTTACTAAGAGACTACCGTGCTAGTAAGGGTTAAGTTTAGATTGAATTGGGAACTAAATTATTCTTTGCATAACATGTACAAAAGTTTTACCTTTCATTGCCCTGAAAGTAAATGTTCACTTACTAATGTTAACGAAAGCAAGTGGCATAAGAGGCCGAGAGGGTATTAAGAATCTCGCATGGTGCGCATGCACTGTAGTTTAGAAACTGCAGATGGCTTTTGTAGGCCAATTTGAGGTTGTTCCACGGCCTGGTACACATATGTCTTCTAGAGTTATTCGTCGCCGGGTTTGCACTGCAAATCTACGAAGTTTCTTGTACATTAATTATCTGAGGCAAATTATTTATAAAAACTGTACAAAATAAGTTCTGCGTAATTCCGTGAACAAAAAAATTTAACCAGGTAGTAGATTTTTCGCATTGCAATGACCCCTTTAACAATATACTGTAGATATTAAATCGCCTAGAATTTATCGAATGTGTCAATGTTATCACATCTCTAATACTGCTACCCTAGATAACCGAAACTGACCTAAACAGCGAATACAATGTGAAATGTCAAAAATTTAAGTGATAATAGAACCGGTATCCATGTAAATACGCCATTATAACTTAGTCTTTAAAACAGCTACCTACAAACATCAAAAGACTCCCGAGGAGGATCTCACAAGACGGGGCGAAAAATCGACTTTGGAGAAGCAGTTCGAATTAAGAACGTAAAATCTTATAGAAGGCAACAACGGTACATATTCAAAGAGCATGACCACAAAAGCTTTCAGACATATACATAAAACGTAAATATCGTTCACTAGAAAGCAATGTGTTACTTACCAATAATATTTCCATCTGAATATTAAAGGACGTCTTGAATTCTGCAGTAATAATTGTGAAGTAAAAATTTATTAAGTCTCACACTCAATCCTGCAATACACATGGCGTGGAAAAAAAAAAGCATTCTGTACTTTTGAGATGTCTTGTTGTGAATCATACTACCATATGTCCAGTACAAAATGCGTACCTTAAAAGCCAGGCGCACTTATTCATCTTTGCTACTGCAAATGACACCTCTTCTACTGAAGAAGTGCTAATAATACTCATGGTATGCATTTTAGAAAAAAATTTGGACCCCTGTTGATGGACGTATGTTTCTTATATTTGTCCTTACTATCACCCCTCAAAATATGGAATACTTTTTTATATTTAATCTGTGGTTGACGCAGATCACAATGCTAGTTCTCACTGGACCAGAGATAAACATCATATTTCTTACACACTTACGGTATACGTATTACCACCACTAATAAGTTTTAAATATAGACAGAACGTTTGTTTTAAGTAACGAACTTGCGTTTGGACGGGCCGACAAATTTAAAAGTGGAAGCCAGTCAGCTGTACATTGTAACTGTCATGTCAGAATGAACATTGGCTGCCACACAATGGCATGACAAAGGCGAGCTCCAGTTCCGCTTTGCATCACAAGCCAGTACGTCATCTGGCAGAACTTGTTTTGTCAGCTGTGCGACGGGTTTCTCAAATGGAACCGTATTCCATCGGACTTCAGGTAGCTAAGCTCGGAAATAGTTGAAACCTTATTGTATCTATAGTCGACGTAGCCAATAAATAATATCTAGAGACAATGAGCTGCAACGTATGAAAACCGAAAGCTGTTCATTTCTACGTAATAATCTACAGCAATTTTTTACAGACAAGATATCGTCCTTATTCGAAGCGATAGAGTACTAAACCGACGGAGTAAAACCTTCAAGAGACCAGCTACGAAAAACTGGATAATTACTAGCAACAGGTATTAACATCTCTGACAAAATTACGTGTAAAATAACATCTTCGAGCGGGTGCCCGTGCAGTCGTCATGTACACCAACTTACCAGAAGTACTCGGACACATCTTTGTAATGCCGAATTGACCACTAGGTGTCACTGGAGGCGAACTCGCCAGTATAAAAGAAGGCAGAGAGTATTGTGCTTTCAGCAGAGAAGGCAGAAACAGCAGCGTTTCTGAGGCAATAGCTTGTGGACAGTAACATCCCTAAAACGGACTGGCCTATCCCGAGTTCCGACCTGAAACCAATGGAACGACTGTAGGATGAATTAGAACAACGACCTCATTCCAGACCCCAGCGTTCTTCTCTTGCGGAAGAATTGGCCAGCACTTCTCCACAGTCACCCAGTGAAAAACGCGAAGGACGGACGCACCCCATATGAGTGTCCACTAACAGGTCTCCGGACACTTTTGATTGGATAGCGTACAGTCAATCAGTCGACACAAAGAGCCTCATAAAAGATCTCCCTCTGACACTGCGGTATGTAGCTTATGCGAATCCATTTCGCCCCTGCGTCGTATCGAATGTAACCTTCACTACTCATCTTCCGTAAGGTCGTCTTCTAGGTCTTGCGTCATGGAGTCCATGTAAGAACCGCCAGAGTCCACCTTGCATCCATCAGCCCAGCTACATGCCCTGCCCCCTACCACTTAATTTTCATTTTTGCGTTACTGTTATAATTTCGGCTAACATGTCAGTTTGTTGGCCGATCCATTTGTTTCTTGTCCTCTCTCCTCAACCAATTGTCATTGCTCATCCCAATTATGATCGTTGAGCAACCCCGCATTCTTTTGAATGATTTTCGCATTAAAACCAATGTCTCATTTAAGTTAGAACTGTTATACACATTGATCGTAAACTACCTATTTCAGACACACTGACCTTTAGTTTTTAAAACTGTGGTGTACCAAAGACACTCTAAACCACTTTTATTCTTCTATTTATTTCTTTTACCGTCCATCCAGTTGTTTTCAGCTGCCGTTAATACAAAATTCCACCAACTAGTTCTATGATTTTATTATTAATTTGTGTAACTTTGTTTTTCATGTTGTTTTTTTCTTACTGTAATTGACATGCAGACCAGATCAGTTACTGTTTGATTACAGTATTAGCGAAAAGTCTCTGGAATCAATATCTAAATATGAAACAAAAATCGCTGTGATGTAGTTGTCCATTGATGTTCAAGCCAGATCTGTAACAGATCGGCCTGGCTGTTAGCTTTAGCACCACCCACAGGATAGGTACGCTGCGAACGCGAGTTATCTACATTCCCCAGCTCCCAGTGCACTCTGACGTAACTGCACCTCGTAGAATGAACGATTAAAATGTGCTGACAGAATTGTAGCAAACAAATACATTCCAATATGAACTGGAACTGGTCAGAAACGTGGAATAGCGTTGCCCATAAGGAATATGAGACTCTCATACGACCAGGTACAAGGCCAGCCGACATGGAATTACAGCGCCGTGCTTAAAAAGCAATTGATAGGATTCGTACGGGGCACGGCATCTGAGCAGAAAGCCTCAAGCTATTGGGCAATGGCTTCATCTTCTCAATGTGATTGTGCCAATTAGGCCATCAAAAACATTGTAACAAGCTTAGCAGACGTGCCTACCTTGGAAACTTAGAAGATTTCTTTCAAGTGACAGAGGCAGCTACTGGGTGGATTGACAATTCACATATTAATTTGTAGATTTAGTGTTTTAGTTCATTTATTTTTTTAAATCATGTCATTCATGTATGACAGTTGCACTTCAGTTTGTACGAGAAGCACGATGCCAGGCTGAGATTACCTGGAAGAATCATATGAACATGTAAGTGCTAATCTCCGATGCAATTTGTAAACTGAGTGACCAAAAGCCACGGAAAGGCTTGTTCCATTTGAAGATCTTCCGTGTATAATGTCCGAAGACGCATAGTTCCCAGCATATCGAATATAACACAATAATTAGACTTACAGAGCGGATCTTAAATATCACACAGGCAGTGTTTCCACATGCGTAAAACGCCGCAAAGGAAGACCACAAGTGTTATATGGGGTGATTGAGGAGCTTCTGTGACTCAGATGGACGTAGATTTGAATGTGGGGCGTCACGAACCCATTCTTACAAGGAATACACGGAGACAGATGCATCGCGTAGGCTTCATCAGCTTACGACTAACTCTTATCACACTGCCTTCTTACGGCTTTTTGCAGCTCAGTGTAACATCCTAGTTCGACAAATTCTTTACCAAAGCTCGAGACAGTTACGTAGATGCTGCTCTGACAACAATGGCAACGGACACGCTGTACACTACGACGATGTTCACTGCTGAACGTTCAGAGAGCGGACGTTACTAAAAGTATCAGGAAACCTATTTCCTCTCCCGTACATTCCAGAAACTGACGCACAGCGAAAAACCGGAGGAATTCGACCTTATATGGAATCAAACCAAAAGCTCTTCTTTCCGCGCAGCATTTGCGAGTGAAATTGGAAGGAATAGTAGTGATGTAAGACGTAACCCTCGGCACTAGCCCTAATGTAGTTTGGTGGGGTGTAGACATAAATGTAAATCATTGTTTTTTTGTTTTGTTTCCAGTTCGAATAATAATTTAATGCAGCTCTCAACGCTGTCTGTATAAGCCTTTCTCCCCCCCCCCCCCCACCAACACACACACACACACACACACACACACACACACACACACACACACACACACACACACACACACACACTTCCAGTGATCACCAAATTGACAATTCATTGATATTTCAGGGCGTACCCGTCTACTGATCCCTCTTTTAGTCAATCAGTGCCATAAATTCCCAATTTCCATTCAGGACCTTTTCATTTCTATCTGATCTATCCAGCTAATCTTCAACATTCTCTTGCAGTATCATGTTTGAAAAGCTTCTCTCCTTATCTGAACAGTTCATCGTCCATTTTCACTTTCGTGCTTTCACGTAATGCTAACATTTAAATTGATATTCGATGTTCACAAACGTTTCTTTTTATTGCTATTGGCACACTGTATTTTAGTCTCTCTACTTCAGCCGTCGCCAGTCACTTTAATGCCCAAGTAGCAAAACTCTTCTACATATGTATCACTTCCTAAGCTAATTCCCCCAGTACGACTGATTTAATTCGTCCAAATTCCCATCTCTTCAAGACACACTCAATTTCGCTTAAGTATTCTTCCAAGTTCTTGGCAGTCTCTGACAGATGTACAGTGTGATCGCCAAAGTTCAATGTTTTAATTTTTTTTCTCAGCTGCAAGGACTGATAACCAAGCAAGGTTACTGAACATGGGTTATCTCGGCCAAGTCATTGACGCCAAGAATATTGGAGACAAGGTAATAGGTGTTGCGATCCGGAGCCCGTGGAAAAAAGCCAAGGTCGCAGTCATTGGGGTTTGGTCTCCGAGTTGATGGAGCGCAATGAAGTACTGAAGAGCAGGCGGGCCCCTTTGTGAGATGCAAAGTGGAGGTGTGACGTCACCGCCCTCCGCCTGGCCTTGTCCTGCTACACGGCCACAATACGACCTTCACCTCGCCCCGTCACGTCTACACTCGGCTCGTCGGCAGTTGGTACACGCTCCAGGACACTCCCAAGTGTATATTCACTTTCATTTTCCGACGTGAAACGTCTCACTTCAGCTACTTCAAAGGCGATAGGGGGGAGGGACAGTATGTCCCAAAGGAAACTGTTGGCGACACGAAAAATAACGAGTGTTTAAAAAAGAATATCGGCACTTTAATGCCATTTAGGTGTACTAACTACGGCTTACACTGAAAAAATATACAAGAAAAAGTAGTTCCATCATTATGTTCTACACATACTCACTGTGTGCACCATTTGTAGTAAGTCATACATTCAGAAAGGTCTTCTCATAACAAATCAGCAAGTCTACAGATATGAGAAGTTTCAATCCTATTCCTGAGGTCAGGAAGCTTAGCTGGTCCTTTGAGACCTTCCGACGGTTGAGAAAAACGTCACTCAATCAATCCCCATACCCACTGAATACCTGGGAAGCAAGCATACGGAGTGATTTGAAATGGAACTGACAATCTAATCGTAAGTAAAAGACACGCCAGTCACAGTGAACTCATCCGATCACTACAGAATGCAAGTAAAGGTGAGAGTGGCCACTGGTCTTTTAACGGCAAGTGCTGTGAGCGAACGGAACAATTTGTTTGCAAAAGAGACAGCACATACCATCGACATTTACACTGTTGTGCAGGATCTTCAGTGCAATACAGAAACGGGGGCAAGGAATCAAACGAAACGCAACTGCTCTGCAAAGAATACCGGCGACCAGAAGTCATTTCTACGAAAACATCCCCGAAAAGCGTTGTAGCTATTGTCGGATTTACACTATATATCTCGCGAAAAGCTCGTTAAATTAGAGACACACAGACTACTTCCCGCGAACCACGTGCGACTGGAGCAAGAAATGGGGTGAATTTATGATACACATCAAGGCGAAGTAAGCTTCCCCAAACAGAATAAGGCGGCTCGAAGAGTATAGGAACAGCTAGTTTGTTGATTGGTGACAATTAGGACTTGGAAGGAGAATCAGCATTGGTCGTAGTTTTTTTGTTTTATTATCCGCAAAATCGATTTTCGGTCACTTAGTGACCATCCTCAGTGCTGTAATATACAATTAAAATTGGTAGGCACTGGTATCAACAAGCTTAGAGTTTATGTGATCGCTCTAAGCTTGTTGATACCTGTGCCTACCAATTTAGTTTTATATTACAAAACTGAGGATGGTCACTAAGTGACCGAAAATTGATTTTGCGGATAATAAAACAAAAAATACGACCAATGCTGATTCTCCTTCCAATTCTATCCACTATTTGGTCGTGATGCACAGAACACTCCATGGAGTCGCCAATCAATTAGGACTTGATAGTCAGGCGTGTGTGTGGGGGGGGGGGGATATTTTGTATGAATACGACGGTTAGTCAACGGTGTAATTATGAGATTGGAAAAAAATGAAGTTACGTCATTAATTGTTGTCTGCTTCCGTGGGTCTCGGGTGTTCTGCCGGATCCGATCGTCTAAAGTCCATATTTCAGCGGACAACCGTTCCACTACCATTGCTGATGATGATATCGGCAACAATATTTAACACCTTATAGCACAGTGGTTATGCGGCGCAGCTGCTTCCAATGTGGCCAGCCAAATCTGAATGCTACGACCGATCTGGCTGTCCGTTTCTATGTGAAGAATCTGGAATGGCAAGAGGCCCTGACGCTTGTAGGCGATAGTGGAAAACTGAAGTGAGTCGTGGATCAGTTTTCAGCACCCTGAAAGACATTTTGATCGTGGCAAAGGACAATACCTCCTTTGTTTCCACTGAAAAACCTGGCGATCTGAGCTATCAGTGGAAACGCGTGAATTCACTACCGCCCTTTGGTCGTGGTACACATAGCACTCCATGGAGTCGCCAATCAATTAGGACTTGATAGTCAGGTGTGTGTGTGGGGGGGGGGGGGGCTGATATTTTGGATGAATACGACGGGCGGAGGCTCAACCATCTTTGGGCAACTTGATTTCTTTTCGTCATGGTGTACTAAGGTGTTACGATCGTAAGGAGCTAACTGTCACACTGGCATACTACCAGAATCTCTTGGCGAGGTTACGGGAGGCTATCAGAACCAAACACAGCGGAAAATTCTCGAAGGGAAGATTTTGCACAGCACTGAGCTCATTCTGAAGGGGAAAAAAAAGGAAAAAAAAGTTCAAATGGCTCTGAGCACTATGGGACTTAACATCTGAGGTCATCAGTCCCCTAGAACTTAGAACTACTTAAACCTAACTAACCTAAGGACATAACACACATCTATGCCCGAGGCAGGATTCGAACCTGCGACCGTAGCAGTCACGCGATTCCGGACTGAAGCGCCTAGAACCGCTCGGCCACCACGGCAGGCCTCATTCTACACAGGACAGCACACATGCTGCTCCTTTCGGTGTCAAATCTTGGCTCGTCCTTCGTATTCTCCTGATATGGTACCCAGCGATTATTTCCTCGTTCTTCGGATGAAGAAACCACTCCCTCGTGAGAACTTACGGCAAGACGAAGAGGTGATTTTCGTGGTGAACGTTTCCTTGACAACAAAAATGCATAATTCTACAACCGAGGTCTCTGTCAAGTCATCCATCGTTGGAGAAATTGTGTTGCATTGACGTGTGAACATATAAAGAAAGACTAAGTTTCAAGTTGACAGCTCTACTTTTTCGAGGTGATAATTGAAACTTTATGATGTTCCTGATATGGCACAAACAGACGCGAGGCTGACCCATAACAGTGGGCGTTGTTCTCGAGGCATCTGAATGAATAGGCACGGCGGGAAGCCGGCTAGCTGTGGTCGCCAGTGCCTGTGGCGACTTGGCCGCCTCCCGCTTCCGGCAGCGGGGCAGAGCGGAGCGGAGCGCGTGGGCGCGTTCCGTGTCCCACGTCTGGCGTCTGGCGCCAGGCCCGGCCCCGGGGCGGCGTTGCCAGCCAGGACCCCCTGTCCTGTCCCCGTCTCTGTCCGACGAATCCACGCGGCGACAAATTCCAAACTCCCTGTGGCCGATGCTTAAGGCCCGTCCCACACGAGCCGTTTCCTGCTCGAATTCGCTCACATCGTATAAGTATTCAGAACTAACACTGTAAAATGTAAACGTTCACGGCCGGAATTGTCGCAGTTAATAAAATATTCCGGGCTGTTATGCTGTCGTCGAAGGGATTCCACTTTAGAACCCGACGTTTCATCCCCATCCGCGGAGGACATTTTCAAGGGGGATCGTAGCTTAGTTGTACACACTGACTCGTTACTGACTACAGCAAAGTTCCGCTTCCGCGAGCTATCGTGCAGTGGCGTGACGTCACATGTTTTGTATACGCGAGCGCAATTGCCTGTGGTCGACTGCCGTCGTCTGCTGTTACTATGA
The DNA here is from genome assembly GCF_023864275.1 of Schistocerca cancellata. Taxonomy (NCBI): domain Eukaryota; kingdom Metazoa; phylum Arthropoda; class Insecta; order Orthoptera; family Acrididae; genus Schistocerca; species Schistocerca cancellata. Next base: position 289,469,196 of record NC_064631.1, on the reverse strand, counting down.
CCGCATGGTGGAAGGCTGGTACACAACTTCAGCACCGGAATCCAAATTTCATTCAATTTCACGCCCTCCTCCTTCCTACTGACATTCCTGGGGCGTTTCACAATCTCTATGGCCTTTCTGTATAGTCTTTCGTGGTATCCGCTTGTGGCTGCCAGTAGTCGAGTCCAATCAAAATGAATGTGGTGGTCTCCTGGCTGTAAAGCATGTTCCGTAATAGCCGATCTGCCAGTCTTCCCTTCTCTGCAATTGCCCTTGTGCTCTTCTAGTCGTTTCTTGACAGTTCGTACTACAAAAAGACCTCAGCTCAGATATTTGAGGCACCAAGGAATCGTCACTTACGTAACAGGGGGGACAAATGGTTCAAATGGCTCAGAGCACTATGGCACTTAACATCTGAGGTCATCAGTCCCCTAGAACGTAGAACTACTTAAACCTAACTAACCTAAGGACATCACACACAGCCATGCCCGAGGCAGGATTCGAACCTGCGACCGTAGCAGTCGCGTGGTTCCGAACTGAAGCGCCTAGAGCCGCTCGGTCACCGCGGTCGGCCCAACAGGGGGGGACATGACTGGACTAAAAATTGTGGAGGGAGACCAAGGCTTCAATTTTCTGAGCAGGTTCAGATGCACACAGGGTGTAGTAGTTTCGCAGATAATATAACACTACAATAAGATTACAAGGGTGGAGAGCTGCATCGACGTCTGACGATTTCAATTTCGTTAGTTACAATAGGTACGGGCAACCTTTGGTGACCCACGAGCCTTATCCGCATATCATCTTAAGCTCGCAAGCCGTTTCGTCACGTGACGCGGCAGCACCGCTCCTCCCGCACAGTCAAAACTACTGCGTCTGTGGCGTTACTGTTTATGGAGTAGTTGTTGTGGTGTTCAGTCCTGAGACTGGTTTGATACAGCTCTCCATGCTACTCTGTCCTGTACAAGCTGCTTCATCTCCAAGTACGTATTGCAGTCTGCATGCTTCTGAATCTGCTTAGTGTATTCATATCTTGGTCTCCCTCTACGATTTTTACCCTCCACGCTGCCCTCCAATACTAAATTGGTGATCGCTTGATGCCTCAGAACATGTCCTACCAACCGATCCCTTCTTCTAGTCAAGTTGTGCCACAAACTCCTCTTCTCCCCAATTCTATTCAATACCTCCTCATTACTTATGTGATCTACCCATCTAATCTTCAGCATTCTTCTGTAGCACCACATTTCGAAAGCTTCTATCTCTTCTTGTCCAAACTATTTATCGTCCACGTTTCACTTCCATACATGGCTACACTCCATACAAATACTTTCAGAAACGAATTCCTGACACTTAAACCTATACTCGATGTTACCAAATTTCTCTTCTTCAGAAGCGCTTTCCTTGCCATTGCCAGTCTACATTTTATATCCTCTCTACTTCGACTATTATCAGTTATTTTGCTCCCCAAATAGCAAAACCCCTTTACTACTCTAAGTGTCTCATTTCCTAATCTAATTCCCTCAGCATCACCCAAGTTAACTCTACTACATTCCATTATCCTCGTTTTGCTTTTGTTGATGTTCATCTTATATCCTCCTTTCAAGACCCGGTCCATTCCGTTCAACCGCTCTTCCAAGTCCTTTGCTGTCTCTGACATAATTACAATGTCATCGGCGAACCTTAAAGTTTTTATTTCTTCTCCATGGATTTTAATATCTACTCCGAATTTTTATTTTGTTTCCTGAGTTGACGCACCGATATGAATGGCACCCCTTTCCCAGCACGCCAGGGCAACAATGAAGACTAAAAACACGCGGTTTGGAGAGTACATACATTTTACGTTCACTTCATCTTCAGAGGTTTAAATTTATTTAAGCGTAATTGAACATTGATTCTTTACTTACAGCGTTAAAAACTTAAAATTATACAATGCCGTTACTACAGAAACAAAGTTCATGACAGGTAAGTAAACACAAACATCTGAAGATATGTTGTCAGTAATCTTGAATTATCATGGAAAAATAAACGCCTATAAAAGTAGCTGGTTGCAACCACTTAACTCCAGTTTCAACAGCTGCCGTGTTCTAATACGTTCATAACGGCCAAGAATAGTTTACTAATGTTAATACGAGAACGTATAGAAAAACAAAATTTGACAACAAGGTAGGGTTATCCACACGTGAACTACAACGTCAAAAACTTTAACTGCACAATATGCAGCTACATATTCACCGTGAAAGCTACTGAACAGTGCTTGGCGGAGGGTATTTTGTGTCCTATCCGATTCGCGGATTGAGTGAGGGGAAAGAGGATCATCTTTACGCGCACCTTTAACTTGCTTACCTTATTCCAATCGTTCCAGCGCGATAGATCGCGTAGGGAGTAGAATTCTCGCAATCATCATCTCGAAAATGTACAGTACAGCGTTTAGCGAGAGCAACACCGAATTCCTTTCAAACATTTCTGTTTTAAGGTCTCTGAACGTTTCTGATACACTTTCGTATGGGTAACACCGACAGCGCGTCTTTGAATTCGTTCAATGCCTGCTGTCATGTTTATTGGAGTAGCAACCCTTATGGTAGAGCAATGCTTTATCATTAGCCGCGCTAGCGTCTAGTACCCTGCTTTCTTTATAAATTCACCGCGTAATGACGGGACCCTGCCTACGTCTTCCATTGCATTCCCTACACTGATTTTACATGTTCCTCATACATTCAAAGACAAAAAATGACACACCACGGAGTAATGAAAATTGGATGCAAATTGATATTCGTACACGTGTACTCCTTAATTGTGTTAATGCGTGTTACAGACAGTAAATACCGTTTTGTTTACATGCATATTGGTAGCTATGTAAAAGATTATGACTCGTCGATGTTTGAACAGACATAGCTGTGAAAATTAATAGAAAGCAGTTCAAGAAACTACCTGATGAGAAGTGCCTACCAGGGACAAAAAGTCAAAGGTGCGACTTTTTGTGTCGGTGATGCAGCATTTGGACTACATAAACATCTACTAAGGCCTTATGCTTGAACACATTTAACTGTCAACAAGCAAATCAACTTTCGATTGCCCCGAGCAAGAATTGCGCAACATACGCTTTTGGTATCCTCAGCATCAAATGGAGAATATTCGACCATTAAATGTCTAACCACAACTTGCTGACGACATTGTTGAAGACTGCGATATTCTTCATAATTATGTTAGGGATAGAGTTGGATAAAAGGTTAAGAAAAAACAATATCAATTCTAGGGATGGAAGATATTTAAGGAGGGAATATAACAAGTGTAGGCTGCAAAGCAAAAACAATTTGAGAAACATTCTATGTTAATATTTTGTTTCTAGTGTAGGAAGCGTTTCCTGGCAGATGTCCAAGGCATAAGGACACTTCGAAAGGCATGACGTCGGCAACAGATAATCGTCTACTTTCGTACTGAACACAAGCATCCCAATACAATCTACTATTTTAACACTAGAAGTAAATTACAAGGAAAATAAAACTTAAAAAAAATGTGATACTGTTACTGATTTTCCAATAACATTTATTAGCAAACAAATAAAACACGTCACGATTGATATAAATAATGAAATCTGGAAACGCATGCAGTGTAAATATTCCGTGGACGCTACAGAGTGTGAACACTATTTCTTCCAGAAGCTCTGAATCGAATTTCTTCTAGCAAATATCAGTGAAAATACGTACTAAATTGCCAAAATCATCTCTATTTCTCGTCCAACACATCAAAGTCGCTACGAATGGCAGGCAAATTTCACGCCAAGCTTTTCTGGTAGGGCCCCGGTCCTTGAATATGTCGAGGGTTTTATTCCACAAAACAGGACATGCTTGAGTTAGTTAAATTAAATTTTCATTATCCGTATTATTGACGTTTGCGACAGAAAAAAGCAGTAACTGTGTACACTCATGAAAGCGTAACTCTTACTGACCGAAACTGCTCTCGACGGCATAAAAACCGCTCTGGAAGAAAGAAAAACCGCAGTGTGTGTAACCGCGCATTTGGTAACGTTTGCCACTAGTTGGGCGCCAGAGGCAGCCCACGGTCGCACAGCTGCTATTGATGGAAAATTTACCGCTAGTTTGTTTTTCGCCTTGATGTGCAAGCTCTAATTCACATTAGTGCACAACTGTTGGAACGGCGGCGAAGGGCAGTTGACCGCGGAGAAATCTGCCGTGCGTTCAACCGGCCTCCTGTGAGGTGGTGGATGTAGACTGTTTGACGTCTACGCTAGTGCGTGCTGTGCGATGTGGTGGCCACAGTGTGGAGTGTGCCCGCCATATGGCGGAGCTACAGTGGAACGCCAGCTGCGTCTGGGCGGGTCAAGACGAGGCCAAGCGAGGGGAGCAGACGAGAGGAGACGAGCAGCTGTTGAGGTTGCCCCGCCCTCCCTTTGCCTAGCTCAGACCACACTCCCCTATCCCCGCAGCGAAGCATGCTTCCCGCCAACAGCCCGGCTCTCAATCTTCGGTTCCGCTATCCACATTCTCAGTTCGGCAGATGCAACACTAATGTCGTCCTCACAAGGGATGTTTTAAACTGAAGCAGGCAAACGTGGTTGGTGCACGCTTTGTAACGTGCAAGTACATCACACGCAACGTGTTCCTTATCGTGATTTGACGGCAGCCCTCTCCAGCGACAGTTTTCGCCTATAAAGGGTGTCTTAAAAAAAAAGTGTCACATATTCCTACAGAAGATAGTATTGGTCAGTGCTAGAACATAAGTTCCTACAATTATCTGACCGGAAACCAATAGCTGTTGAGATACGGACCAATCTGTTCTCCCATTCCCATCTGTCTGTTAAGCAGTTCTCTCACGGGACGATGCAGCTAACGTTGACGTGGACACGAACGGGACATCCGACCTCACGGGGGCGCGCCGTAGACACACGGAACGAGCCGGTTAACGTGGTTTTTCGCTCTCAGCGCTCTCCCGCGGTCGTTGAGGGCTTTATACAGCTCGCAAGCAACACCTTTTCTTTACGGAAACGGACCCGCGGAAGACATTAACTCTGTTAGCTAGTCCCGAAGAAGAGCAGACAAAATCGCGAAGATGATTATGGCCTCCTCGATGGCTTTAACAGGGAATTGCTTGTAGAGGAACACTACATAATGCTGTACAACGATCTGTGATAACCACTATTAGAAGATACTCGTTGACTCAATTAAACTGTAATCCCCATTTTCAGTTTTAAATTGGATATAGTTAAGGTATAGTGTCCAATTCACAGTTTGCGCATGCATAACATCCTTATTCCCTACGTTGCATTGACTACAAACACTCTGAAATAACGTACTTTATCACAGATTTCTAGATCGAGATTCGTTTCGTAATTTCATTCGAATGGAAGAGAATTTTTTGAAGCTGCTCACCGTCACAGAAAAAGATATTTTGCAACATGGAAACATGAGCCAGTCCATAAACCCGGAATAGGTATATACATTTTACACGAAGTTTCGTAATACCAAACGGGCCCAGAGTGGAACTAGTGTTTACTGTCAGACGTAGACCGGCAGTCACATTTTCTCGCCACGAAGAAAACATACCAGTCCTTGGCCTTTGCAACATAAATTTCATCAAATACATCAAAAAAAAATTTGCTTCACCTCTGTTCCGAGAGTTCCGGAACACGTACAGAAAATTGGATTAAATATCAACATAAACACTATTTCCTCCCTTTTTCTTGCTCAGGAACACCTCAAATTGCATGCTGTACCACCATACAACGAGACGGTGGTGGTCGAGATTGCGGTACACATCAGTACCTCTAAAACCCAGCAGCATGCCGTCTTGCATTGAGGCATGCCTGTATTCCTCGTGGCATACTATCCACAAGTTTATCAAGGCACTGTTGGTCCAGATTGCCCATTCCTCAACGGCAATTCGGCCTTGATCCCTCAAAGTGGTTGGTGGGTCACATCGTGCATAAACAGCCATTTTCAATCTATCCCAGGCATGATCGATAGGGTTCATGTCTGGAGAACATGCTGGTCACTAGAAGAGCGATGTCGTTATCCTGAAGGAAGTCATTAACAAGACCATCATTGAGCCGTAACATTGGATTGGTATACTTTCGTAGCACTCAAGTTCTAACACCAAAACCATCACCTACAGGAAACCATTGCCTACTGATATTTAATTTCATGTCATTTTATCGTAAGAAATCGTACCTAAAGCGATACGTTTTCGAGTGATCCTCAGTTTGCTGCTGGTTTGTAACAGTTTATATTCATACCATATACCCTATGAGAAAGAAATCCTCCAAATACGATGTTTAACGTCATCGAATATGGCGGCTCCTATGTTCTGCTTGTGACGTTAAAGAATGTCGCAACTTATTGGTTGCGTTGAAAATACCTGGCATGCCAGATTCTTTATTTCACGCTCCCCAGTATACTGAAACGTGGAATTCCACGCTGTGACGTCACCAGCTATCCGCCCACGTGCGTCTTTATGACTCGAGAGATGTCGGCTTTACCTAGAAGCAGACACTACATGCTGTGCTGCACTTGTTTACCACGCATCCTAACACATTCTTCAGTCCATCATAGTGAATCACGTACACTCTCAAATAAACGTGCCTCCATTCGCATTACGTTACACTCACTGGTTCCACGTCTGCACATTGTCGATGAAATTCGTATACACCAGTGCTTTTAAATGTCCCCATCGCCAGACATACAACGGTTCAGGTCCGGTAAGCGCGAAGGCTAAGCTACCAGACCACCTCGACCAATCCATCGCCCATACTTTGCGGCGAGGTAATCTTACACGACCCGCTGAAAATGGGATGGTGCGCCGTCATGCAGTTATCACATTTGTTGTCTTTCTGCAAAATTAACGTTCTCCAATAGCGATGGTAATTCATCGCGTATAAATAAGATAAATCGATGATAAAAAGCTTCTATTAATATGTTTCGTAAAGTGTATGGGGCTATGAGTCTGTCACCGACAATTTCTGCCCATACGCCATCACTGGAAAGATCCTGATGATTCACCTCCATGATTTTCTTTTTTAAGTTTCTATGGGACCAAACTGCTGAGATCATCCATCGGTCCCTAGGCTTATACACTACTGAATCTATCTTTAACTTACGCTAAGGACAACACACACACACATTATATACGATGGAGGACTCGAGCTTATAAAACAGGCCGTATCTCAGAAGGTAATGGTTTCTGGACACGTAATTTTCGGAAATTTTCTTCTTGTTTTTACCACTACTTCTTCCTTAGGAATAAATGACACTTTTTTTTGCAAATATCTGTATATTATGCGAAACACCACACACAGTTTGATTACATTAAATGGATGGGCATAAAATAGGTACGATTCAAGGGGAAAGAAGGAATGTCTAATAAAGTAATGCGGCGAAGGCATAGTGTGTTTCGGAACTAATTACGACTGGATTCGTTGCTGAAAACGAGCAGAAGGGGTTGTTGTTTTAGATGCGAGTGTATAAGGCATATCGTTGATATAGGATGCAGCAGTTATGCCGAAATGAAGAGGGCATCTGACATGAATCAGGAATGGAGCGGTGTAGCAACTCAGCCTTAGATTGGCAACTGAAACGGAAACCATGGAGTTAGTGCCGTAATGATTCATCTGCAGCTGCATAAACTTAAACTGAACGGATAACTTGAGTCTGGAGAATAAATCAAACATCGCTGAACGAGGTATTTAATTTTTTATATAAATAATGACTAGTTGAGAATGTTACCTGTAACTATTTCTTCTTCTTCTTCGTGGAAAGAAAATTCGCATGGAGAACACCGCTCGCTCTATCGTCACAAATCAATAAAACTGAGCGACATGTTGCGGTTTTTAACGCAGGACCCGCAATTGCGGAGGACCTGGGTTCTATTCTGCACCCCACCGCATCCATATTCAGGTTTTCAATTATTTCCTTGACCCCGAGTAAGGCGAATGCCGCGCTGGTTCCTTTGAAAATACCGCAGCCCTTCGCTTTTTCAGTCCGAGCTTCTGACCCGTCTCTAACGCTCCCGCCATCGACAGGACGTGAAAGCCTTATCTTCCTGCGTGTCTGTAGAGGGCTGAGTGCACGAGACGAAACGTGACCTCTTCTGTGACAGCAGAAGCGTCTTAAGCCTTGCCCTAGTGCTTCGCAGACAAAAACACGCTTCCTCGATTACCGAGCCGTAAAACTATACTAACCTCTAGAAGTTCCACTGCAACTCTATCTTCTTTCACCATCTGAACTAAATGACTCGGCGGCAAGTAGTGTGTGCTCTGAAATCCGTCGATGGCGTCTACGGCCTACTAAAAATAATTACTGCCACAGCAAGGCGCTCAGCTTTCAGATAACAGAGCGTCTCTTGTTAGCTACCGATAAAGGTTATTAAAGTGATAATGGATCGATTCCGGAGGCAATAACAAGTTCGTTACTGACGTGGCCAGCCGCTAACGGGAAGCTCAGGCCATTTCCACTCGGTGCTGCACGAGCAGTTAGTAATAAGAGGGCTGTCTACAGGAGAGTTAACGTCAACAGAGAGATCTGTTCACAGCGTACGTAAACAGCACGTCACAGTCCACATGATGCAATAAGGACCAACATAAAACAATGTAATTAGAAGTTTTAGTCACTGGGATTGGCGTGCTTTTTGGAAATCGCGTAATGTACCACGGACAGGTATACGACGGTTGAACTTTATTATGTTATATAGTCTCGTAAGGGACTCAATTCTGTACTGGTTATCCGGTAGCAGTGTGGTATTTAATTCTCTCTGTCCAACAGCTTCTATAACCACAACAGTACTGAAGAAGGCATTCCACACCAGTTACGCCGGCTGGTGTGGCCGAGCGGTTCTAGACGCTTCAGTCTGGAACCGCGCAACTGCTTGCCTCGGGCATGAATATGTGTGATGTCCTTAGGTTAGTTAGGTTTAAGTAGTTCTAGGGGACTGATGACCTCAGATGTTAAGTCCCATAGTGCTCAGAGCCATTTAAACCATTTTGAACACGATTATTGTTCATGTTCAAACTTATCCGGCGTAGCACGTTTACGAATGAACAAAGGTCTGGACGAAACTGTCATTAATGTGGAGGCAGTAGACAGGGCCAAAAATAAACACATAAGAAATGTTAAGTTTCCAAGATAAAAAAATTAAAAATTCAACTAGGGAAAGGACAGCATAACAGCTGAGACTGAATGTAATAGGAAGCTTCGGGCTGATTTATACAGGGCAGTCAGGAACAGCCTGAAAAGCTTGTAAGGTTGTTGCAGGGTAGGTTGTGCTGGGAAATAACTGTTCGTAAAAAATCGATACGTTGCGCCGTTTGCAACTGAATTAGCATTGATGTTAGTCAGTTAGGCCGTCGGCTGGTAAATTCAACCAGTCCGCGAAGTAGTATTAGAAACAGTTGTTCTCATAGTGGAGATGACAGTGCACGAGACTGTTCAGTCTTTGGCTCGGGTTCCATCCTTACTACCGTCTCATGTCCAATTTTGTATCGCTCTCTTAACCGGTTTTAGGAAACCAAACGACAAACACGTTTGGCCACACTGTCTCTGGCGGGCCGCTTAAATCTGCTCGCATAAAGGTCTGATTGGCCAACTTCAATGTTAATTACATCGGAAACGGCGCGTAACATGTCGAACGTTTTTCTTAACAATAATTTCCCAGGAAAACCAACCCTGCAACACCCTTACAAACTTTTCAGTTAGTTCCTGACCATCCTATACACTTAAAAGTGACCCTTTTTTTTTGTTTGTGGTTTTAGGGCGCAAAACTTCTATGGTCATTAGCGCCCAGCCCGTGACTTAAGACAGTAAAAAACCGAAATTGAAAACCAGCAGCAATGGGAACAAAGTCATAAAATTGGAGAAACTAAAAGTAGAAGGAATGCTTAAAAATCCACTACAGAAAGGGGGTGGTTGTCCCCAAAAAAAGCTTCAAATGACTGACGTCATTTCACTGTCACTAATAAACTGGAGAACGCGGTCGGCTGAGCGCGTGTCATCTGCTAAAATCGACGATAGATCAGGCGACAGCTGTAGACGGGAGCGTAACGGATTAAAATAGGGGCATTCAATTAAAAGGTGTCTTACCGTCCACAGCTGAGAGCAGTGGGGACAGAGTGGGGGAGGATCACCGCTTAAAAGATGTCGATGGCTAAAAGGACAGTGCCCTATCCGGAGTCTAGCTAAAATTACCTCCTCCCGACGACGCGTTCGGGAGGAAGAGGTCCAAGCGCAAGGAAGGGCTTTCACTTCCCGCAGTTTATTACGGGGAAGTGTTGACCAATGCGCATGCCATAAATGAGCAACTTTGCGACATAAACCGCTCCGTAGATCGGTGAAGGGAAGCGACTGAATAGCTGGCCGAGGAAGAGAGACTGCAGCCTTGGCCGCTATATCGGCCGCCTCATTCCCACAGATACCAGCGTGTCCCGGGAGCCAGAGAAACGCCACCGAGACGCCCCCCAGGTGGAGCAAGCGCAGACAGTCCTGAATCCGGTGGACCAGAGGGTGCACAGGGTAAAGAGCTTGGAAACTGAGGAGAGAGCTGAGAGAATCTGAGCAGATAACGTACTGTATCCGCTGATGGCGGCGGATGTAGTGGACAGCCTGGAGAACAGCGTAAAGCTCCGCAGTATAAACCGAACACTGGTCGGGAAGCCGAAAGCGATTTGGAGTGTCGCCAACAATATAGGCACTCCCCACACCTAACGAAGTTTTCGAGCCGTCGGTGTAAATAAATGTGGCGTCAGTCATTTCTGCACATAGAGCAGCAAATGCCCGACGATAAACAAGTGTAGGGGTACCATCCTTGGGAAATTGACAAAGGTCACGGAGCAGGCAGATCCGGGGACGGAGCCAACGCGGTGCTGTACCCCAAGTTGTCAAGAAGGTTTTAGGAAAGCGGCAGGAAAGAGAATGGAGCAGTTGACGGAAGCGGACTCCCGGGGGTAGTAGGGAGGAGGAGCGGCCTGCATACCCTACATCAAAGGAGGCGTCGAAAAAAAAAGGTCATGGGCTGGATTAGCAGGCATGGAAGACAGATGGCTAGCATAACGACTCAGGAGGACTGCTCGCCGATTGGACAGCGGAGGTTCAGCAGTCTCAGCATAAAGGCTTTCCACAGGGCTAGTGTAAAAAGCTCCAGACACTAAACGTAATCCACGGTGGTGGATAGAGTCGAGACGCCGAAGAATAGACGGCCGAGCAGAAGAGTAGACTATGCTTCCATAATCCAATTTCGAGCGCACTAAGGCGCGATAGAGGCGGAGAAGGACCACTCGGTCCGCTCCCCAGGAGGTACCATTCAGGACACGGAGGGTGTTAAGCGATCGCAGACAGCGAGCCGAAAGATAGGAAACGTGGGAGGACCAGCACAGTTTTCTGTCAAACATAAGACCCAAGAATTTAGCGACGTCTGAAAACGGAAGGTTGACAGGACCTAGATGTAAGGAGGGCGGAAGAAACTCCTTACGTCGCCAAAAATTGACACAAACGGTCTTACTGGGTGAGAAACGGAAGCCGGTTTCGATGCTCCACGAGTGGATGCGATCGAGACATCCTTGAAGACGTCGTTCAAGAAGGCTGGTCCGTTGAGAGCTGTAGTAGATCGCAAAATCGTCCACAAAGAGGGAGCCCGAGACATCAGGAAGGAGACAATCCATAATTGGATTTATGGCGATGGCAAACAGTACAACACTCAGCACGGATCCCTGGGGTACCCCGTTTTCTTGGAAGAAAGTACGGGAGAGAGTAGTGTTCACCCGCACCCTAAAAGTGCGCTCTGCCATAAATTCGCGAAGAAAAAGGGGCAGCCGGCCTCGAAAGCCCCGAGAGAACAGTGTGCGGAGGATGCCTGTCCTCCAACAGGTATCGTATGCTCTCTCCAGATCAAAAAATAGTGCTACCGTTTGGCGTTTCCGGAGAAAATTGTTCATGATATAAGTGGAGAGAGCAACAAGATGGTCAACTGCAGAACGATGCTTCCGAAATCCGCATTGGGCTGGTGTTAAAAGACTGCGGGATTCCAGCCACCAAGCTAAACGGTAATTCACCATACGCTCCAAAACCTTACAGACACTACTCGTGAGAGAAATGGGGCGATAGCTAGAGGGGAGATGTTTGTCCTTTCCAGGTTTCGGAACGGGAACGACAATAGCTTCCCGCCACCGTCTGGGAAAGGTACTGTCGGTCCAAATGCGATTATAAAGGCGAAGGAGGTAACGCAGACTATGAGTTGATAAATGCAGCAACATTTGGACATGGATACCATCCGGTCCTGGGGCGGAGGAGCGAGAAGAGGAGAGTGCATGTTGGAGTTCCCGCATGGAGAAAACAGTATTGTAGCTTTCGTGATTTTGAGAGGAGAAAGCAAGATGTCGCACTTCTGCTGCACGTTTCTTCGGGAGAAACGCTGGCGGGTAATTTGAAGAGCTCGAAATCTCAGCAAAGTGCTGACCCAACGAGTTAGAAATTGCGACGGGGTCCACTAAGGTATCATGCGCGACAGTGAGCCCAGAGACCGGGGAGAAACTAGGCGCACCTGAGAACCGTCGAAGCCGACTCCAAACTTCCGAGGAGGGAGTGAAGGTGTTAAATGAGCTAATAAAGAATTTCCAGCTTGCCTTCTTGCTATCGCGGATGACGCGACGGCATCGCGCACGGAGCTGCTTATAGCGGATACAGTTGGCCAAAGTAGGATGGTGACGGAAAATGCGAAGAGCACGTCGCCGCTCACGTATTGCGTCACGGCATGCCTCGTTCCACCAAGGAACTGGGGGGCGCCGGGGCAATTCGGAGGTGCGTGGTATTGAACGTTCCGCAGCTGTAAGAATAAACGTCGGTAATATGTGTGACCTCATCGTCGACGCTGGGAAAGCGACGGTCATCGAATGTCGCTAGAGACGAAAAAAGTGTCCAATCGGCTTGGGCAAATTTCCAGCGTCGCGAGCGCATATATGGCAGTGGAGGCTGCAGTCTAAGGACACATGGAAAGTGGTCACTCGAGTGTGTATCATCAAGGGCGAACCATTCGAAGCGCCGAGCTAGCGGAACAGTACCGACCGCAAGGTCCAAATGAGATAATTTTGTCGTGGAGGCAGACAAAAATGTGGGGACCCCAGTGTTGGGGCAAACTAGATCCGCTTGATGGAAGACGTCTAGCAATAGAGAGCCACGTGGACAAGGATGTGGAGATCCCCAAAGCGGGTGGTGGGCATTGAAGTCCCCAACCAGCAAATAGGGGGGTGGAAGCTGACCAAGAAGATGAAGGAGATCAGTTCGTGCCATTGGTGTGGATGATGGAATATATACAGTACAAAGAAAGAACATGTATCCAGAAAGGGAAAGACGAACGGCGACAGCTTGGAAGGAACTGTTTAAGGGGATTGGGTGATAATGGAGAGTATCATGGAGAAGAATCAGGAGTCCTCCATGGGCTGAGGTGCCTTCAACAGAGGGGAGGTCATATCGGACGGACTGAAAATGAGGGAGAACAAAGCGGTCATGGGGACGCAGCTTTGTTTCATGAAGACAGAAGATGACCGGCGAGTAGGATCGTAAGAGGACCGACAATTCATCCCGATTGGCTCGAATGCCGCGGATATTCCAGTGGATAATGGACATAGGGTGAACAGAAAATGGAGGAATGTGACCAAGGGTGCTGTCAACTCAACGACTGCTCAGAGCTTGCGACCGACAGCATGGAATGGCATTCAGCCGAAGGCAGAAGATCCTGATCCATAGGTTGGTCAGGAGCAGCCCCTGCCACCAGCGATCGGCTGGTTGACCGGCCACCAGCAGTGCGTCTCGGCGACACAGAAGACGGTCGAGGGCGATTTCCACCAGGTGGTGCTGTAGACGGGACACGCCTTGGCGGAGAAGGAGAGGAACTGGGTTTCTTTGTAGCCTTCTTGGAAGTATGATGTTTAGATGAAGGAGGAACCGATGGTTGTGAAGTTGCGGTACATAAAAACTCTTCACGACTATGCTCTTTTTTCGAAGACTTGGCGTCTGACTTTTGGGCTCGAGATTTAGCAGAACCCGACGAAGGGTGAGCCATAGAGTGGGCAGGCGAAAGTGGTGAGGTTGAACGAGCGATCTTTGCGCTGGCCGATCTGACGACTGTGGCACTAAAGGTGAGGTCGCAAGTCTGCGTGGCCGCCTCCTTTGTTGGCCGAGGAGAAGCAAGGACAGTGCTGTATTTTCCTGTCTGAGGCACGGTGGGCTTGCGACTGGCGAATAATTTTCGAGCAGCAAAGGTCGACACCTTTTCCTTCACTCTTATTTCCTGGATGAGCTTTTCGTCCTTAAAAACGGGGCAATCTCGAGAGGAAGCAGCGTGGTCACCCATACAGTTGATGCAGCGAGGGGATGGAGGTGGACAAGCACCCTCATGGGCATCCTTGCCACACGTAACACATTTGGCCGGATTGGAACAGGACTGGCTGGTGTGATTGAACCGCTGACACCGATAGCAACGCGTAGGGTTTGGGACATAAGGGCGAACGGAAATTATCTCATAGCCTGCTTTGATTTTCGATGGGAGTTGAACTTTGTCAAACGTCAAGAAGACAGTGCGGGTTGGAATGATGTTCGTGTCAACCCTTTTCATAACTCTATGAACAGCCGTTACGCCCTGGTCAGACAGGTAGTGCTGAATTTCTTCATCAGACAAACCATCGAGGGAGCGTGTATAAACGACTCCACGCGAGGAATTTAAGGTACGGTGCGGTTCCACCCGGACAGGGAAGGTGTGGAGCAGAGAAGTACGCAGCAATTTTTGTGCCTGGAGGGCACTGACTGTTTCTAACAACAGGGTGCCATTCCGTAATCTGGAACAAGACTTTACAGGACCTGCAATTGCGTCGACACCTTTCTGAATAATGAAAAGATTGACCGTGGAGAAGTCGTGACCTTCGTCAGACCGAGAAACAACAAGGAACTGTGGCAACGATGGAAGAACTGTCTGTGGCTGAGACTCAGTATACTTACGTTTGTGAGCAGACATAGTGGAAGGTGAGGAAACCATTGCGGAAGAATCCCCCATGATTACCAGCGTCTCCGATGGCGCGCTCCTCCCTTGTGGGGGCCCTCACTGAGGGCACTCCCGCCTTAGGTGATTGTTCACACCTCAGGTCACACCTCCCGACAAACGGACGGAGGGACAAATCGGCACTTTCGGAAGGTATCAGCTCAGGTAATCACCCCTCCCTGGGCCTGGCCGTTACCAGGGGGTACGTACGTGTCCTACCTGTCTACCCGGGGCGGGGAATTACGCGTTACCCCGTCACCGGCTACGCATGGAAGTGCGTGGGTCGGCCTTCAGACACGCACAGGGAGGAAAAAAGAGAAAGGGAAAGGAAAGAAGAGGGGTCTCAAACGCCGCAGCGGAGAAAAGTGCAGAGAGAAGCGGGAAGGAAAAGAGAAGGACAGAGGAAGGACGAAGACTTGCAAGTATAGAAAGCAAGGAATTTGTAATAGTTTAGAGCGTCCGTCTCTGGACGTAGGCACAAACCATACTCCCAGAGGGGGAGAAAGGGAAGGAAAGAGCCAGAGTTGAGGGGGGGGGGGCGAAGATGGGGGAGGGGGAAGGATGAGGAAAGGGAAGGTATGCAGCCCGGAAAGGAAGGAGGGCTACGCACGTATCCACAAAAGAGTTGTGAACCCCCTGGGGGGAAAAGTGACCCTCTGTCAGCCTTCAACAGGAAAGAAAAGGAAACTTGTTATGCTTCAATCAGAAACAGCGTTCGGAAGTTGGCAGTCATAGCTCTGCAACACACATCTATGCAGAATACGTGTTCTACTGTGAGTGTACAGCGGAAGCGGTTCGTCTGCACACATTCTTTCGGCATGGCATGCAACCTGCTAAGTACGGGCATTCTGACGATTACTTCGGATCCAAACAACCTTCACTGATGAGCCAAAACACTATGACCACTTGCTTAATAGTGTGTCGGTTCTCCTTTGAAACCGAGTACAGTAGCGCAGCGACTCGAATTGTCTTTGGTAGTTTTCCGAACGTACGTTGCGTCTGACGTCTATGCACCAGACACGCATTTCCCTGGGTGCGGATTAGGCGATAGAAGGCGTCCCTGGTGTCTTTCATAGAGTTCAGATAACGCGAATTTGTTGACCAAGACATCAACGTGAGTTCACCATCATGCTCCTCGAACTACTGTAGCACGGTTGCGTGATTGGATGGTGCCCCGTCCCGTATAAACCAGAGTCGTCGTCTTTCTGGAAGGGTAACACTTTCCAGTTCATCGCACAGAAAGCTGTGAAACGCAACGCCTGTTAATCTGTTTGGTGGAGTATATGGCCCTGTGACATGTCATGACAATTCCTGTTCATACACTGATACCGAAGATTCCTAGATTTGCATCTGCTGACACGTGCGTATAATGGTAATTTACTACGCCATCTTTTGTGAATCCTGCCTCATACGTAAATAACATGCGCATCAGTCGTCACAAGTAAAACAGACCATATCTCAACAGGCATTAGTTTCTTGCAGTTTTTATCAATACTACCTCCTGTAATAATATGTGACACTTCGTCTTCAAATACCCTGTATAGCTTTTCTTTGGTTCTTCCCTCTTACACGAGGATAATTCCACAAGTAAGGTCTCCTACTTTTTAAAGTACATAGACCTGTTTATTTCTACAATGGTTTACATCAGTTTACAGCTTGAACATTTAGCTATCTGTCGATGCATTTTTGTAGATGCTGTGACAGTTTTTGTATGCCCATGTCATTCCAGCTCGCCGCCATGCTGTTCAGAAAGTTATGAACCTCTTCTTTCACCTCGTCGTCACAGCTGAATCGCTGGGACCACAATTGACGCTGACAGGTACTGTGAGACTCTGAAAAAACTCAAACGAGCACTTCAGAACCGGAGAAGAGGAATGTTGAGCAAGGGCGTACACATTCTCCATGACAACGCTCGCCCACACATCGCTCGGCAAACCCTTGCTCTCCTGCAACAGTTTCAGTGGAACATAATCACCCACCCACCCTATAGTCCTGACTTGGCGCCCAGTGACTATCACCTGTTCCCTAGGTTAAAAGAACATTTGGCCGGAAAGCGATTCAGCTCCGACGACGAGGTGAAACAAGAGGTTCATAACTTTCTGAACAGGAAGGTGGCGTGCTGGTATGACATCGGCATAAAAAACTGCCACAGCGTCTGCCAAAATGGCGATTATGTCGAAAAATAGCTAAATGTTCAAGCTGTAAACTGATGTAAACCACTGTAGAAATAAACAGGTCTATGTACTTATAAAAAAAAATAGGAGACCTTACTTTTGGGATTACTCTCGTAGACCCTATCTTCCTTTCGCCATCGCTCAAAAATACAAACTTCAAATCACTAGCTTCGGTACATGACAAACAGTGTGTATTGAAACACGCAGTGTTCATGACCATCCGTTATCTTTCGTCAAATGACCAGGTCATCCGTTTCCTCATCGCCTCCTACGATAGTTCGTTAGATAACCGGAAGGAGCATTTTAGTCGGAAGATCAAAATTAGAGCTCGTCAGCAGATCCTGTTAACCGGCGACTAATACTGGAAAAACACGGCAGTCGCGGAGACGGTTGTATTTCAAAAACAATGAAAACGGCAATAAGACAAATCGTGGCAAGTTTATCAGAGCAGCAGATTTCTGTAGTGGATCTGGTACCAAGAAGTTAACTCTGACGGTAGGATGGAAGACTGCTAAGCCAAGCTCTGCGCCGTCTTGGTAAACAGGATACGGCGGACGTGTGTGGGCCCTCTGCAGCTGCCGCCGACGTACCGGGAAGGATGGAGGGGACGATATTTGTGATTTTTTTATGGGAATGGGGAAAGGGGAGGTAAGGGGGGGGGAGGGATTCTTGGGTCGCTACATCCTTTGCGAGAAGGCACGGGTACAGCGAATACATTTTCTGGATAAAAACATCGCGAGTGTACACGATGGGAGCTGAACGTCTTTAACCCTAGGATGCATATACAGGGCCTCCGAGGCCCTTGTATGTCTTCATTTTTAAAAAAAATTCTGCAATTTTTTGTTTGATTTCAAACTGCTTTCCAGTACTCTTTCACTAACACTGTGACATTCCTCCTACCAAGTCTGAACGAGATACCTTTTTAAGTTTTTTGGATAACTCAGTACTTTTACCCACACACCGTGAATGCATAAGGAGGGCTTCAGAAGCCCCTACACATTTATAAACTTTCTTTAGCCTATATTGTCTTCAACATTTGTTAGGGGGCAGTAATTGATTCAACAATAACTGTAGTGGTATTTCCAGCAACAGGAGTGCCAACAGCAGCAGTAGCTGTAGTAGTAATAGTGTAACTAAAAAAATAATACACACTACGGTCACATATTAGCGATGTCGGTGTATTATTGATCTTTTTGCTATCATATATTTCATTATTGCATAGTATTGTTATCCTGTGCTGCTCTTGTCAGCTTAATTGTTACTGTAGTTTGTTTGTTGCTGCAAGGCCCATATTGTTACGAGTATGTCTCGTTTAGTGCTGCACAAGCTGCTGTTCGAGAGACACGCAAAGCAAGAGAATCAGTACTTGCAAATGCAGCTATTTATGAAAGTGTTGTGGCTCAGTGGTTTGGAGAAAATTATTCTTGCGAGGAAGGAAATATTTTTGAAGATGCAAGTAGTGAAGAATTAGCCAATGAACCTGCAAATGTGAATATTGAGGCAGATGACAGTCCTTCCGACAATATTACTTCATCAAAGTCTGAAAATGAACCACCACAAAAAGGCATAGAAGACCACACATACATTCGGGTTTGAAAACCTGTAAACCTAAGGATGCCTGGGACTATTTCATCTCCAAGGAAATACTAGAGTAAATCATCAACTGCACAAATATTGAAGGCAGAAGAGTGGCTGCTTTACGTGGAAAAACGTTTCGCTTGCTGAAATGGAGGGTTTTCTTGGTCTTTTACTGCTTTCTGGTGTTGAGAAGAGTTGGGATGCCCCTATTAGAGAATTATTCTTGGATGAAAAGGCAAATCCTACATGTAAGGCCACCATGTCAGTAAACAGATTCGAGGCTATAAGGAGAATGATTAGATTTGATGACAGGCGTACCCATGAAGCTCGATCTGCAGATGACAAACTTGCAGCTGTTCGCTATGTATGGGAACTATTTCTGGACATGTGTAGAAATAGAATGATTCCCAATGATTCGCTCACAGTTGACAAACAGCTAGTCCCATTCCATGGAAGATGCAGCTTCACCCAGTATATGCCCTCTAAACCAGCCAAGTATGGCATAAAAATATTTTGGTTATGTGATGCTACATCTGCATATGCTTTACATGGAATTATTTACACGGGAAGGAAGCGCCATGAACCTATTCAGAAAAATCTTGGATTGAATGTGGTGAAAGATCTCGCTAAAATCATTGAAGGATCATCAAAACATATAACTGTTGACAATTTCTTTACTACTGTGCAGCTGGCAGAAGAGATGCTTCAGAAGCAAATTACAGTGGTGGGAACAGCCAAACAAAATAAACAAGAAATTCCTAATGAGATGAAACCATCTGTCTCAAGAGCGAGTCATTCCTCTTTGTTTGCATTTAGAGCTGACATTACAATGGTAAGTTATGTTCCCAAAAAGAAAACGTCTGTAGTTCTCATTAGCACAATGCGTCACGACAGAAACATTGATGAAACTCATGCAAAGAAGAAACTTGATATAATAAAGTTCTATAACTCTACGAAGTGTGGAGTAGATCAAATGGACCAGAAAATTCGTTATTACACTTGCGAGAGACAAACAAGAAGATGGCCGTTTGCATTATGGATGAATATGATGGACGACGCAGCAATGAACAGTGAAATTTAATTTTCCGACCAGCATCTGACATACCGTAGTGGAAGAAGAGATAAAAGGCGTTTATTCCTAAGAGATTTAGCAGAGGAAATGGTAAGACCACTAATGGAACTTCGTATTCAGATCCCTAACCTTCCAAAGAAAATCCTTGATGCCATGCAAAGATGTGGTGTTCAAAAAGATGTCATATTGCCGAACCAATTACCTGTTTCAGGAAAAAGAAGAAGATGCAATTATTGTCCATATAATAAACACAGGAAAAGTGCTATGACATGCATTAAGAGTAAAACCAACATTTTTAAGGAACATGGTGGAGTTCTTTCTGATTCTTGTTCGTCACATGTTGAAAACTAAGAAAAATGCTATTTTATGTTAACAATGAATAATAACTTTTTGTCAAAATATTGCCTATATACATAATATTGTGAATAATGAGTATGTTTTAATTGAAGAAATTGGTTGTAATAAATGTTATAAAATGTAAACTGCAACTTATAAGTGAATTAATAAAATTATTTTTATATGTTGTATGTAAATGGATGTAACTAATAAAAATTCACTCAGTTTTTTTAAAAAATTAATAAAATGTTAATCAGGCCCACCAGATCCTGTTACTGTATCTTATAAATCATTCAATATGACAAATTTGACAGAAATAAATTTAACTCCAGAGAATGATTATATGAAAAAGAGGAAGATTTTAAATTAGGGCAGGGCCTTGGAGGCCCTGCATATGCATTCATGTGTGTTTTCGGCACCATGCATCCTAGGGTTAAAGTTCAGTGCTGCGGTAAACGCAAGGTGTGGCCCCGCGTATTTCTACACTATACCCGGTGTGGGTGCGCGCGCATCTATACGAAATTAAATACGACTGCATTTCCCACGCTCACCCTGACTTCGGGTGACTTACTGACTATTTGAAATGGTACACGTTATTTCGGTTCTTATTAATGTTTTGTCACCATAGGAATCTGTACGCGCTTCACAAATAGCCCTGCACGCTTTTGCGTGCGCAATACCTGCGGAAATACGTCTTTCGGTGTACAGGTAAGAAAGAACAGCTGACGCACTGAAAACCTCGCTCTCGCCTTTAGTAAAGAAGTAGGTATTTCCTGATCTGCCTAGTAGGTAATTTCAGCATTCCTGAAAGTGGCACTTTTTAAGCCCTCTGCACATGATATGCAAAAAACAGCAGACATTTTATAACGCACAGGTACCCATAAGGGAGAAGTAGATACTCAGAGTGTCCCAGGAGGAGTGGTCAATATACAGGGATATGACAGGAACGATCATTCGAAGCAAAAATGCGCTCTACAATGCATGCCTTAAGAGCTATGAACACTGCATCTTCGATACAGTGCAACACATCTTTTCTGCTGAATGCTCATGCATTTTAGAGCTGATGTATACAATACTTTTTTTTCCCTTCGAATGATCGTCACATCCCTGAATACAAACCGTTCCTTATGGGACACCCTGTACATAATGTCGAGAAAGGTAGTACGAGTTCCTAGGAACACTGCATACAGAATAAAGAAATACTGATCCGTTTCCTTTCCAGACATTCATGCCTTATGCCACTTTCGTAGAACAAAGATTATTTTAATATTAAAAAATGTTCAAATGTGTGTGAATTTCTAAGGGACCAACTGCAGAGGTCATCGGTCCCTAGACTTACACACTACGCAAACTAATTTATACTAAGGACAACACACACACACCCATGCCCGAGGGAGGACTCGAACCTCGGCGAGAGGGGTTGCGCAATTCGTGACATAACGCCTTTAACCACTGCGTATAATTTCTTGATTTGCGTGGTCATATTGTCCGTAGTTGTTTTACAAATCCTGACGGTATTTTCGCTCTGTAGTTGCAACTACACGAAATTAGCGTGTTTTTCTTTTTTCACTGCGTATATCTTGTCACTCAAATTCCTCTCGGGCCAGCTGGTCGAGAAAGTTTAATTTTATTCCATACTAAGTCAACGCACTGTTTTTTTAATGTTGTACAATATAACTAAACGAAACTGAGTGACCTAGCAAGCCCTTTTATTTTTGTATTTTAGCTATGCTACATCAATATGTAATTCGGGCACTTGCAAATGGATACGAGGGCGAAACTGTGCAGTAGTGAAGAACCCAAAATAGGATATTTTAATCCAAATTGACAACCAATGTGGCTGACTGTCATTCAGAAAATAGTAAAAGTAGAAACAAGTACACGCCACTAAACACAGTCTGTGTACGAACGAATGCTATCGCTGGTCACGGAATAACGAATCTGGTGGTGAAGACCACCGATCACTGGCTGTGATAGGAATATGCTCGTGCTTAAACAGTAACTATGAAACAGGACAATGCCAATGTTTACGAAGTGAAAGCTACAACGGAAAACTTAAATGAAATGACAAATGAATTCTAATCACCGACAATATCCCATTTACACGATAGGTGTACATGGATGCACTTCTTGTTTCATAAACAGAGATATGAAAACAAGGCTTTTTGAACTAGTGACTGTGTGCAGAGGATTGCTATTATGATGGTGTGTGGTTAATGTTCGCAACTTCTGCCAAAACATGGAATAACTGCAGCTTTTTTTTTTTTTAATGAAATACGAATCATCTTATCGCTATTCGACAGTTTTTGAAAAAACAGCAGAATACTGATCAGACAAAAGTCGTAGTAAACAGTGAACATTGCCGCAAAAGGAAGCTGATGATGTGTTACATATGGGAGCGAATATACACACACGGATATCTATCGACAATGGGGAAACGGGGGGGGGGGGGGGCGCGCGCACACACACACACACACACACACACACACACACACACACACACACACACACACACAGGCAGGCAGGCATGCATTCATTCTTAAATCGTTGCAGTCTTCATTTAAATGTGCTACTGCTTTGCACTGCGGATGTACTAGGGTAGTAGCGTAACCTCTGTCAAAAACAAAGCGCCACTTCCGTTGACACGCGGCCATCCATCTCGTCACCGAGCGCAGCAACTGGAAAAGCTAGGGCTAAGTGAGGGAATGATAAAGATCCCCAGTCACAAAAGGCGTGTGGTCTGTTGCTTCGTTCTGTCAACAGCGAACTTAGAATTGCAAGTTCATCCTGTCAGGGAGATAAACTGTGAGATAAACAAACAGCACGGTCCGTGCGGCTACCCCCGTCGGAGATTCGAGTTGTCCCTCGGGCACGGGTGAGTGTGTTGTCCATAGCATAAGTTAGGTCAAATTAGATTAAGCAGTGTTTAGGCTTAGGGACCGATGACCTCAGCAGTTTGGTCCCATAAGACCTTACCAGAAATTTTCCAAAAACAAACAGCTCAGTTTAGAAGTCCCTGAGTGAACGGATAGAGAGAGAGAGAGAGAGAGAGAGAGAGAGAGAGAGAGAGAGAGAGAGACAGTGACTGTGTTTTGGGATTGTCAGTGGCAAACCCGTGAATCTATTGACAAAACCGGTAAATATCTCTGAAATAGTGGGAAGTGTTGTTACGCAGGAGGTTTGTTGTTGACTGTGGCTCTGGTTATAGCTTTTCGAACTTTCATCCTTATGCAATGCAGTTTTTGTAGCTGGTGTGTAAAGCGATCGAGATCTCGTATTTCGTAGGAATGGACGCAGACGTTTGTCGTCCAGAGACAAAAATTTTTTTATGTATGAAACTAAACTGCGGTCCAGTTAACAGAGTTCATGGAGTCTTCTCGCCATTAACTAAAATAAAATAATTAATACCAGCGCCGACTTACGAGTAATGGTAATATTCTTGGTGTTAATTTGAACACCGCAGTGCTTTTCTAGACGCAACGCTACTGGAAGTGGCATGCCCTTCCTGCGACCTATGAACTGACACACCCACTCAGTTACAGATGGGCAAACATTTTTTTACGTTATCGAATCAGAGGTGCAAGAAACGATAACTGCCAGAAAAATACGAGAACTGACAAAGCTGAAGCCAAGCCTTTACTGCTGAGCCACACTATACCGAGATAGTAAGGCGTTTCAAGAGACTGACGAGATAGCGATTTCCTATCAAACGGTACATAATAACGTGAGTGACGCTGAGTGGCGGGCAATGCATAACGCGTTCCGTGTTTGTTGGCGACCCAAAAATCCTGAGTTTTGATGGCGTTATGTGACGGCATATGAAGCGTGGATCCGTCATTACGACCCCCCGGGGGGGGGGGGGGCTGTTATCTTAACAGTGGATAGAGAATTGAAATATCATTGAAGACAACCAAATTTATGTATGTGTGTGTGTGTGTGTGTGTGTGTGTGTGTGTGTGTGTGTGTGTGTGTGTCGGCAATAAACAAACGGCTGCTTAGAAAAAGATGAGACAGTAACTGGGACTCAGAGACAACTATATGGCAGTTAACTAGTGTTTCAAGATGACAATGACCGATCTAATGTACAGTCTTGCAGTTATAATCGTTTGTGTTTTGTTTTGTTCCTAATTTCTTCCACCATCGCCGTTAATGTATTCCAGCCTCAAGCGAGATCGGTTTGGGAATATGTCCTCTTCATATTCCTCTGTCCTCCCATCATTCTCCGAACCCACTTCTGCGCACTCTTCCCCTGGCTTTGGCACTACTATTTCTAGTGCATGCTGCCACCTACCTCTTGATGTGTTTTTTTTTCCGACCTATATCGAGCGAAACAGGGCAGCAGTAAAGACACGTGGCTCACATTTGAGATGGCGCTGGTTCATGTCTGTCCCACCATCCAGTTTCTGTGGTTTCCCTAAATCACGTAAGATCAGCTGAAAAAGAACGTCACCATCCTCATCCAACCAGAGCCTGTGCTCCGTCTCTAATGACCCCGTCGTCGATGGAATGTTAAACTTCCGGCTTACTTCCTCTACGAGGGCAAGACTTCTGCTCACACATCGGCCGTTGCTAAAGTTCACAGTATTGTTAGCACCCAGTTTTCTCATCAGATTCGGCGCCGTGTGCCTTTCTTGTTTACAGATGTCAAGGAAATGTTTCGGAGGGAACAAATTTTCGTCGAGTGCAAAGATAATCTATGTCTTAAATTCGTATTAAACAGAGAGGGAAACTATTTTCTCCTGCGACAAAATACAGTATTTTGAGTCTCGCACCAATAAACGAAGGAAACCCGACGGAGATTAAGCTGAGGAAGAAATTCTCAGTTATACAATGACATTTAAATCCATTCGTTGTACCTGGCAGCTGCTGTTCTATGGTAGTAACGTAACAGACCTGGCCGCCAGTTTCTCGCTACGCCTACATTAACGGTGTCTTTTGAGAACAAAAGCGAACGGCGTGTCGCGAACTACACGTTCCCCGGCTGGATCGAACGTCTCTTTATTATTCATCGACCTGAATGGGCCAACGACCTCCTACACGAGCAAATCGTTACTTTAGCGATGAATAAGGGAAGAGAGATCCAGCCCGGTCCTCTAGATAGCCGGTTGAGAGCTAAATTTACCGAAGCTGCAAGCGGCGTCGGTAAGCAATTAAGTATAGGAAAAAGACGTCTTTTTAGACAGTGGTACTCAATCTGGGGGTAATTGCTCCCTGAGGGGTAAAATGTGATTTTTCGAGAGGTAAAAACAGAAGGGGGTTCAATTGTGTTTCGGTCACGAAACTAAGTTGTTTTTAAAAGGTCTCATCTATTATCGCTATTTCCTAAGACTGTGGTTCTAGTATTGACGCATGATACGATGTGGTGGAGCTTATGAAATTAATGTATAAACGACATCTTCCTCACATGCCACACCCGTTGCACACAGAGAGAAATTTTATTGCAACAGCAGTTGTTGAAATATTTTAACATAATTTCTTTTACTGCAATCACTTTTTACTAAAGTTTTTATATATACTAAAATTTTGTGTTTCAGATACTCTGTTGATGGATGGAACTGAACCTCTATGAAATGGCAACTCCTCAAGAGAAGGCACAATGTGTGTCCTGATTTATTGAGACAAAATCGGATGTTCAGATTCAACGAAACTTCAGAATGAAGTATGGAAGAGATCCGCCATCGCGCCCTTCAATCCGTGCATGGCACAAAAAATTTATGGAGAGAGGGGCAGTGTTGGATAAAGAGAGGAGCAGGCGACCAAGAACATCTACGAAGTCTATCCGCACTGCTGCCAGACAGTTGTAACTACCACGTTAAACTGTGCGTAAGGTCCTCCACAAGAACTTACGGTTGTGCGCTTACAGAGTGCAACCGTTACAGACACTTGAGCCAAATGACAAGCCCAAACCGACAGAGTTTTCACTCAACATGCTGGAACGCCTTTCGGAGGATGAAGCATTCCTAAAGCGCGTTTGTTTCAGTGACGAGGCAACATTTCATGTTTATGGGACATTAAACGGACAAAATGTGAGCATCTGAGGACCTGAACACCCCCATGTGACTAGGGAGCTTCACAGGGATAGTCCGTGTGTATTTGCTTTTAGGAAGCTTTAATTGTCTGGTGCTATTAATAGTGTTCCATAGATTTCGTGTTTGTTTTGAAAACAGTCAGAGAGAGTCCCTTTAGTCAGCCATAGTCAGTGTCAGTGTCGTCGTAACTGCCGTCTGCTTCACGTCTCCTGTGCAGCGAGCTACCTTAATTTAAGTATTAACTGTATTTTTCTTACTTGTCACTTCTTCTTCCGTGTGTATTTGCTTTTAGGAAGCTTTAATTGTCGGGTGCTATTAATAGTGTTCAATAGATTTCGTGTTTGTTTTGAATATAGTCAGAGAGAGTCCCTTTAGTCAACCATAGTGCCAGTAGTGCTAGTGTTTGTTTTCAATACAGTCCAGAGACAGGTAGTGCAATTTTCATTGTTTTCTACAAGAAGTGGCTAGCAACCCCAGTTTAGTGAATAAACAGCCGCCTTTAGTGAATTAGCAGTCTAGTTAAAGGTTGAACAACTCTCTTCAGTAAATTGATTCCTTAGGATGGATAGGATGTGTGACTGCTGTGTACGGACGCAGGAGGAGCTGGCCACTGTTCGCGAACAGCTGAGCGTGTTGATGGCCGAGGTTAGCCGTCTTCAGGCTGCTGCCTCGGAGTGTAGTGGCAGTGGGGAGTCTGGTGCGTCGCAGGGTACACCCCAGGTGTTACATGCTTCACACACTGTCCCTGCTGTCGAGACATCTTCGCGGGTACCGGGCGCGGTTGGGCCACCCTCTCCCCAAGGGGAGTGGCGGGTTCAGCGGCGTTCGCGGCGCACGAGGCGGAGGGTCAATATGGAGGCTGGCCGTGTGGCATCGCCCGCTCTGCCTGTGAGTGGACATGTGGCTGCTCCTTCAGCAAGGTCCGAGCGGGCACACGGGGGGAGGGGTTTATTAGTTATTGGGAGCTCCAACGTTAGGCGGGTGATGGAGCCCCTTAGGGAAATAGCGGGAAGGTCGGGGAAGAAGGCCAGTGTTCACTCTGTCTGCTTGCCGGGGGGCCTCATCCGAGATGTGGAGGAGGCCCTACCGGCGGCGATAGAGAGCACTGGGTGCACCCGACTGCAAATTGTTGCTCATGTCGGCACCAATGACTCCTGCCGTCTGGGTTCAGAGGTCATCCTCAGTTCGTACAGGCGGTTGGCAGAATTGGTGAAGGCGGAAAGCCTCGCTCGCGGGGTGGAATCAGAGCTAACAATTTGTACTATCGTTCCCAGAACCGATCGCGGTCCTCTGGTTTGGAGCCGAGTGGAAGGCTTAAACCAGAGGCTCAGACGATTCTGCGGAGATCTGGGGTGCAAATTTCTCGACCTCCGCTATCGGGTGGAGAAATGTAGGGTCCCCCTGAATAGGTCAGGCGTGCACTACACGCCGGAAGCGGCTACAAGGGTAGCGGAGTACGTGTGGAGTGCACATGGGGGTTTTTTAGGTTAGAGAATCCCCTCCCTAGGCCCGACAAGACGCCTCCTGAGACGCGGCAAGGTAGGAGTAGGCAAAATGCAACAGGGAATAACAATTTTAATGTGCTAATAGTAAACTGCAGGAGCGTCTATAGAAAGGTCTCAGAACTGCTCTCATTAATAAACGGTCACAATGCCCATATAGTACTAGGGACAGAAAGTTGGCTGAAACCAGACGTAAACAGTAATGAAATCCTAAACTCAGATTGGAATGTATACCGTAGAGACAGGCTGAACAGTGAAGGGGGAGGCGTGTTTATAGCGATAAGAAGTGCAATAGTATCGAAGGAAATTGACGGAGATCCGAAATGTGAAATGATTTGGGTGAAGGTCACGGTTAGAGCAGGCTCAGACATGGTAATTGGATGTCTCTATAGGCCCCCTGGCTCAACAGCTGTTGTGGCTGAGCACCTGAAGGATAATTTGGAAAATATTTCGAGTAGATTTCCCCACCATGTTATAGTTCTGGGTGGAGATTTTAATTTGCCAGATATAGACTGGGAGACTCAAACGTTCATAACGGGTGGCAGGGACAAAGAATCCTGTGAAATTTTTTTAAGTGCTTTATCTGAAAACTACCTTGAGCAGTTAAACAGAGAACCGACTCGTGGCGATAACATATTAGACCTTCTGGTGACAAACAGACCCGAACTATTTGAAAAAGTTAACGCAGAACAGGGAATCAGCGATCATAAAGCGGTTACGGCATCGATGATTTCAGCCGTAAATAGGAATATTAAAAAGGGTAGGAAGATTTTTCTGTTTAGAAAAAGTGACAAAAAGCAGATTTCAGAGTACCTGTTGGCTCAACACAAAAGTTTTGTCTCAAGTACAGATAGTGTTGAGGATCAGTGGACAAAGTTCAAAACCGTCGTACATTATGCGTTAGATGAGTATGTGCCAAGCAAGATCGTAAGAGATGGAAAAGAGCCACCGTGGTACAACAACCGAGTTAGAAAACTGCTGCGGAAGCAAAGGGAACTTCACAGCAAACATAAACATAGCCAAAGCCTTGCAGGCAAACAAAAATTACGCGAAGCGAAATGTAGTGTGAGGAGGGCTATGCGAGAGGCGTTCAATGATTTCGAAAATGAAGTTCTATGTACTGACTTGGCAGAAAATCCTAAGAAATTTTGGTCTTATGTCAAAGCGGTAGGTGGATCAAAACAAAATGTCCAGACACTCTGTGACCAAAATGGTACTGAAACAGAGGATGACAGACTAAAGGCCGAAATACTAAATGTCTTTTTCCAAAGTTGTTTCACAGAGGAAGATTGCACTGTAGTTCCTTCTCTAGATTGTCGCACAGATGACAAAATGGTAGATATCGAAATAGACGACAGAGGGATAGAGAAACAATTAAAATCGCTCAAAAGAGGAAAGGCCTCTGGACCTGATGGGGGTACCAGTTCAATTTTACACAGAGTACGCGAAGGAACTTGCCCCCCTTCTTGCAGCGGTGTACCGTAGGTCTCTAGAAGAGCGTAGCGTTCCAAAGGATTG
The DNA here is from genome assembly GCF_023864275.1 of Schistocerca cancellata. NCBI lineage: Eukaryota > Metazoa > Arthropoda > Insecta > Orthoptera > Acrididae > Schistocerca > Schistocerca cancellata. Next base: position 289,439,984 of record NC_064631.1, on the reverse strand, counting down.
GAAAAGGGCACAGGTCATCCCCGTTTTCAAGAAGGGACGTCGAACAGATGTGCAGAACTATAGACCTATATCTCTAACGTCGATCAGTTGCAGAATTTTGGAACACGTATTGTGTTCGAGTATAATGACTTTTCTGGAGACTAGAAATCTACTCTGTAGGAATCAGCATGGGTTTCGAAAAAGACGGTCATGTGAAACCCAGCTCGCGCTATTCGTCCACGAGACTCAGAGGGCCATAGACACGGGTTCACAGGTAGATGCCGTGTTTCTTGACTTCCGCAAGGCGTTCGATACAGTTCCCCACAGTCGTTTAATGAACAAAGTCAGAGCATATGGACTATCAGACCAATTGTGTGATTGGATTGAGGAGTTCCTAGATAACAGGACGCAGCATGTTATTCTCAATGGAGAGAAGTCTTCCGAAGTAAGAGTGATTTCAGGTGTGCCGCAGGGGAGTGTCATAGGACCGTTGCTATTCACAATATACATAAATGACCTGGTGGATGACATCGGAAGTTCACTGAGGCTTTTTGCAGATGATGCTGTGGTGTACCGAGAGTTTTTTTTTTTTTTTTTGGTTGGGTTTAAGGGCGCTCAACTGCTGAGGTCATTAGCGCCCAGTCACTGTTGTTTGAGCACATGGAATCTGGTAAAACTCAAGGGGATGGAGGGGACACCAGAAGGACCCGACAAAGATGCAGACAAAATAAGTAAAAAGATTAAATGTCCTTGGACAAGCCAGTTAAAGTTATAAAACGCAGAATACGAGCAGCTGCTCGAGCGTCATCAGCTAAAACATCCGGTAAAGTAGATGGCAGGGACAGGACAACACGAAATTGACTAAAACGGGGACACGACAATAAAACATGGCGCACTGTTAATGCCTGACCACAAGGGCACTGCGGGGCTGGGTCACCGGAGAGCAGGTAGCGGTGGCTAAACCGGCAATGCCCAATCCGCAACCTGGTCAGAAGGACCTCCTCGCGCCGAGATGGTCGGGAGGATGTTGTCCAAGCAGTTGGTAGCGGTTTTACTGCCCGGAGCTTGTTTCCTTGGAGGGATGACCAAGCATCCCACCACAACGACACAAGCCTCTTACAGACATCCCCACGAACGTCGGATGACGGGACACAATGGGAGGCTGGCCGAGGCAGGAGGACTGCAGCCCTGGCTGCAGCATCCGCAGCCTCATTCCCAGGCACTCCCACATGTCCGGGAACCCACAGAAAGCTGACAGAACCACCATTATCAGCCAAAGAATGGAGGGACTGCTGTATCCGTTGTATCAAGGGATGGACCGGATAGGGAGCTCCAAGGCTCTGAAGAGCACTGAGTGAGTCAGAGCACAGTACATATGATGAATGGTGGTGGCGGCGGGCATACTGAACGGCCTGATGGAGAGCAAAAAGCTCGGCCGTAAAGCTGGAACACTGGTCGAGGAGCCTGTATGTAAATGTGGCGGCCCCGACGACAAAGGCACAGCCGACACCATCGTCAGTTTTGGAGCCATCGGTGTAAATAAAGGTGTGACCGGCAAGTCGAGCACGAAGTTCGGCAAACCGTGAGCAATACATTGCAGCCGGAGTACCATCCTTCGGGAGTGAGCTGAGGTCGAGATAAATATGAACCGGAGCCTGGAGCCAAGGTGGTGTCGGGCTCTCACCCTCTCTGAAGGTGGTAGGGAGGGCAAAATCCAATTGTCGAAGCAGGCGACGGAAGCGGACTCCGGGGGGCAGCAGGGCAGACACATACAACCCGTACTGACGGTCGAGAGAATCGGCGAAGAAGGACTTGTAAGTGGGGTGGTCGGGCATAGACGACAGCCGGCAGGCATACCGACACAGCAGTACGTCGCGCCGGTAGGTCAACGGTAACTCGGCAGCTTCAGCATAAAGACTCTCGACAGGACTAGTGTAGAAGGCTCCGGTCGCAAGACGTAACCCCCGATGGTGGATGGAGTTGAGCCGGCGTAAGAGGGACGGCCGAGCGGACGAGTAGACGAAGCTCTCATAATCCAGCTTCGATCGGACTATGGACCGATACAAGCGAAGCAGGACAGTGCGATCTGCTCCCCAAGATGAACCGCTAAGAACTCTGAGGACATTAAGGGAACGTGTACAACGGGCCGCCAAAGAAGAGACGTGTGGAGACCAACACAGTTTCCTGTCCAACGTGAGCCCTAGAAACTTAGTTGTGTCCACGAATCGGAGAACAACGGGACCGAGATGTAAGGATGGCGGAAGGAACGCTTTATATCGCCAAAAGTTGATACAAACCGTCTTTTCTTCAGAGAACCGGAAGCCATTTGCCACGCTCCATGAGTAGAGGCTGTCTAGACAACGCTGAAGGCAGCGCTCCAGGAGGCATGTTCTCTGGGCACTGCAGTAGATCGCGAAGTCATCGACAAAGAGAGAGCCTGAGACATTAGGTGGAATGCAATCCATAATGGGATTGATCGCGATGGCAAAAAGGGCTACGCTCAAGACGGAGCCCTGAGGCACTCCGTTCTCCTGGAGGAAGACGTCGGACAATACGGAGCCCACACGTACCCTAAACTTTCGTTCCGTTAAAAAGGAATCAATAAAAAGGGGCAGGCGACCGCGTAGGCCCCACCTGTGCATAGTGCGGAGGATACCTCCTCTCCAACAGGTGTCATAAGCCTTCTCCAAGTCGAAGAACACGGCTACCGTTTGGCGCCTTCGCAAAAAGTTGTTCATGATGAATGTCGACAAGGTCACGAGGTGGTCAACAGCGGAGCGGCGGCGACGAAAGCCACATTGGACATTAGTAAGGAGCCGTCGAGATTCAAGAATCCAGACTAACCGAGCATTAACCATGCGCTCCATCACCTTACAGACACAGCTTGTAAGAGAAATGGGGCGGTAACTAGAAGGAAGGTGTCTATCCTTCCCGGGTTTGGGTATAGGAACAACAACGGCGTCACGCCAACGCATGGGGACTTGACCTTCGGTCCAGACGCGATTGTAGGTACGGAGAAGGAAGCTTTTGCCCGCCGGAGAAAGGTGTGCCAGCATCTGAACGTGAATGGCATCCGGCCCCGGAGCAGAGGACCGGGACAGTGCAAGCGCACGTTCGAGTTCCCGCATAGTAAAGGGGGCATTATAGGTTTCCAGATTCAGCGAGTGGAAGGAAGGTCGCCGAGCCTCTTCTGCCTCTTTCCTGGGAAGGAAGGCAGGATGGTAATGGGCGGAGCTTGAAACCTCCTCGAAAAAGCGGCCAAAGGCGTTGGCGACAGCCACCGGATCAACAAGGACCGCATTACCTGAGGTCAGGCCAGGTACCGAGGAGTGGGCCTTAATGCCCGACAGCCGGCGCAGGCTACCCCAAACGACGGAAGAAGGAGTAAAACTGTTAAAGGAGCCGGTGAAAGAGGCCCAACAAGCTTTTTTGCTGTCTTTGATGACTCTACGGCATTGCGCTCGGAGTCGTTTGTATTCAATACAATTCGCCAACGTAGGATGGCGGCGAAAGGTGCGTAAAGCACGTCGTCGAGCACGGATAGCGTCCCTACAAGCCTCGTTCCACCAGGGGACGGAAACGCGACGTGAAGAAGTAGTACGAGGAATGGAACGTTCGGCAGCATGGATGATAACAGCCGAGAGGTATTCGACCTGACTGTCACAACTGGGAAAATCGTGGTCCGGAAAGGTCGCCAGGGATGAGTAAAGTCCCCAGTCAGCTTTCAGTATGTTCCAGCTCGAAGGACGTGGGGATGGGGTGTGGTGCAGGAGACGAACGACACAGGGGAAGTGGTCGCTCGAATAGGTGTCAGAAAGGACATACCACTCGAACCGACGGGCAAGAGTGGTAGAACATATTGAGAGGTCCAAGTGGGAGAAGGTATGAGTGGAGTCCGAGAGGAAAGTCGGGGTGCCGGTATTGAGGCAGACAAGATTGAGATGGTTGAAGACATCTGCCAAGAGTGAGCCTCTTGGACAGGATGCAGGAGAGCCCCAAAGGGGATGATGGGCATTGAAGTCGCCAAACAATAAAAACGGCGGGGGAAGCTGAACGATCAGGTGCATCATGTCAGCCCGACTAACGGCAGACGACGGTGGAGTGTAGATGGTACAAACTGAAAAAGTAAAAGCAGAAAGAGTAATGCGGACAGCTATTGCTTGGAGTGGGGTGGTCAATGGGATGGGATGGTAATAGACGTCGTCCCGAATGAGCAACATGACCCCACCATGAGCTGGGACACCGTCCACAGGGGTAAGGTCATACCGCTCCGAGGTATAGTGGGTAAAGGCAATACGGTCAGTCGGGCGCAACTTGGTTTCCTGGAGTCCAAGGACGAGCGGACAGTGCAGGCGGAGGAGCAGTTGTAATTCCTCCCGATGAGATCGAATACCTCTTATGTTCCAATGAAACAACGCCATCGCTAGTCATAAAGTTGTGGGAACGAGACAGGGGAAGAGCTGGTCACCTCGACGGCCGCGGAGGGCCAGGTTGCGAGGGAACAACGCTACAACCGACGGGAGGCGGATCCGGTTCCATCAACTGGTCGCCAGCTGCGGCCGCTGTCCCTGGTTGTGTAGGAGGGGCAGCATCATTTGCCGACGAAAGGCCAGCTGAGCGCCTGGCAGCAGAGCGTCCCGGCGAAACTGAGGACGGCCGGGAGCGGCGACTCACGGATGGAGCGTCAGTCGAAACGCGCCGGGGTGGAGAGGGGGATAAAGATTTCTTCTTGGAGGCCTTCTTGGAAGGCCGAGGAGGCACAGGGACGGTGGGCTGGACCCGAAGAAGGTCCTCACGCGCGGGGTCCGTTTTGGAACGCCGGACCTCGGAAGCCGGGGTCCGGAACGTTTCCCCGATGGACGCCTGAGAAGAGGATCGCTTCTCAGGTGGCGTGTGGGGGGAAGGAGGAGGAAGGATGGCCCCTGGGGCAGAGGAGGTGGGGGCCACGGGGGAGGAGGATTTGGAAGGGAGGGATTTGGGAGGCGGAGGCAGAGCCCCCTGATGGGCGGAGGAGGCGGAGGGGGGATAGGAGAGGGGTGAGGATACCGCGGAAGGAGTGGACACAACTGAGGCAAATGAAGTGGTCAATGGCACGGGATGGAGGCGGTCGTACTTCTTCCTGGCCTCAGAATAAGACAGCCGATCCAAAGTTTTGATTTCTTGTATCTTCTTCTCCTTCTGATATGCGGGGCAGTCTGAGGATCTAGGCGAGTGGACGCCAGGACAATTAACGCACCGAGGTGGTGGGGTGCATGTATGTTCCTCACGAAGAGGACGGCCACAATCGCCACAGAGGGGCTCAGCCTCACACCGTGACGACATGTGCCCAAAGCGCAAACACCTAAAACAGCGCATAGGAGGCGGAACGTAGGGTCGCACGTCACACCGGTAGCACATTACCTTTACCTTCTCTGGGAGAACGTCCCCCTCGAAGGCGAGGATAAAGGCCCCAGTGTCGATGCGACGGTCTTTGGGGCCGCGCTGGACTCGCCGGACGAAATGCACGCCTCGGCGCTCCAGGTTGGCCCTGAGCTCCTCATCAGATTGTAGCAGGAGGTCACGATGAAAAATAACCCCCTGCGTCCTATTGAGTGCCAGATGTGGGACAATGGAGACTGGGATGTCCCCTAGGCGGTCGCACGCCTGGAGCGCCGCCGACTGTGTGGCGGACGTGGTCTTGATAAGTACGGACCCTGAACGCATCTTGCTGAGAGCCTCGATTTCCCCGAAGATGTCCTCAATGTGCTGAACAAAGAACATGGGCTTGGAGGTGGCGAATGTCCCCCCATCGGTCCGAGAACAGACTAAATAGCGGGGGAAGTACTTCGCTCCAAGCCGGCGGGCCTGTCCCTCCTCCCATGGAGTGGCCAAGGGGGAAGGGGCAGGAGAACCAGAACCAGAAACGGTACTTTTTCTTTTAAAAGACTCGGCCGCAGAGCGACCCGATACGTGGTGACGTTTCATCTGCGAAACGTCCGCCCCGATACCACCCACTCCGACCAGGGGCTCTCCCCACGGGCGCCACCCAGCCGCAGCAAGGGCCACCTGGCAGGATGACCATTGCCGGGAGTCCTGATGCCCCAAGGAGACGGGCATCTACTCCTTGGCCGACGTGGGGAGGGTGCAGCTCAGGTATCGGCAGTACGATCCCTGTGTTGTCAGGGGGCTACAACCTAGAGGGTACATGACGACCCCACCACAACGGGCTGGCTACCGTGCTGGATTTCTGGTGCCATGGAAAGTCCATCATGATCGCTGGTGCAGATGGAGACGCACTATGGGCGTAACTGGGACAACCCAAAAGGCGTTTAGGCCCAATTTGAGCAATAGTGGGTATGGTTACAACGCCGGTGCAATGCTGAGTGCCAAGGTCTGAGTGCACTTAGGACCAGTGGTACACCACGTAAGGTGTCCTTCCCCAAAAGGCTCGTACTTCTGTAGAAATTTAGAAAAATGGAGGTCAAACCCCAAGGGGGACCATCACATGGAAGGCCGAAACGGTTGAACTCCTTTTAGTCGCCTCGTACGACAGGCAGGAATACCTCGGGCCTATTCTTACCCCGGACCCGCAGGGGGGGTGTACCGAGAGGTTGTAACAATGGAAAATTGTACTGAAATGCAGGAGGATCTGCAGCGAATTGACGCTTGGTGCAGGGAATGGCAATTGAATCTCAATGTAGACAAGTGTAATGTGCTGCGAATATACAGAAAGATAGATCCTTTATCATTTAGCTACAAAATAGCAGGTCAGCAACTGGAAGCAGTTAATTCCATAAATTATCTGGGAGTACGCATTAGGAGTGATTTAAAATGGAATGATCATATAATGTTGATCGTCGGTAAAGCAGATGCCAGACTGAGATTCATTGGAAGAATTCTAAGGAAATGCAATCCGAAAACAAAGGAAGTAGGTTACAGTACGCTTGTTCGCCCACTGCTTGAATACTGCTCAGCAGTGTGGGATCCGTAGTACCAGATAGGGCTGATAGAAGAGATAGAGAAGATCCAACGGAGAGCAGCGCGCTTCGTTACAGGATCATTTAGTAATCGCGAAAGCGTTACAGAGATGATAGATAAACTCCAGTGGAAGACTCTGCAGGAGAGACGCTCAGTAGCTCGGTACGGACTTTTATTGAAGTTTCGAGAACATACCTTCACCGAAGAGTCAAGCAGTATATTGCTCCCTCCTACGTATATCTGGCGAAGAGACCATGAGGATAAAATCAGAGAGATTAGAGCCCACACGGAGGCATACCGACAATCCTTCTTTCCACGAACAATACGAGACTGGAATAGAAGGGAGAACCGATAGAGGTACTGAAGGTACCCTCCGCCACACACCGTCAGGTGGCTTGCGGAGTATGGATGTAGATGTAGATGTAGAAAAGTGAATGTGTGGTGAGGAATCATGTGCAACCGAATAATTGGTCCATTTTTCTTCAACGAGTCAACAATTGATGCAGATGTTTACCTCGACCTTCTGACTGAATATGTAGCACCACATTTGATTGACTTGCAACCAACTATCATTTTCCAGCAAGATGGTGCACCACCACAATGGGGAATGTATGTTCGTCGGTTCCTCAATGAAACATTTCCAGGCAGATGGATTGGGAGGGATGGGCCAATTCCTTGGCCATCGGGTTCGCCAGATATCACTCCCTATCAAACACAGATACGGGACATTGCTGACCAGAATAAAAGGATTCGTAATGCCATTGCCACCATTGATGATGCTATGCTACAGCGAACACGGCAAGAAATCGAATATCTGCTTCATGCGCTTCGTACAACCAAAGGCGCCTATATAGAGGTCTATTAAACACTGCAAAAAAACTGTTATAAACACTGATTACAATAAAAGAAATGATGTCAAAATATTTCAAAAACTGCCGTCGTAATAAAATTTTGAAGTTGTAAAGGGACTTTAAGGACATCCTGTACTTTGTAATATGCATCTACAACAGTAAAATTTGAGATACACTCTTAGTATTCCATGAAAATGCCTTCTCTGAGTTGCATTTAGTTCCCGCAATAGACCTGAAATTGCTTCACTGTTCACTTCGCAACAACAAATGAACTCTATTATTTTTGTTTATTGGCAGTGGTCAGAGACACAGCACTGGCAGCCTGAAGTCTTCCAAATCCTGCCAATTTCGAAGCAAGGAGTCCAGTGGTCAAGTGATTTAAAAACAGTACACGTAAGAATAGTGCACGTATTTTAATATGGTTGATTTTAAATGGGGATCCAGGGCGTGGGTGAAGCAAGCGTCGCTAGAAAGAGGAGTGCTGCGGAGGAAGTATGTTTTGAAGCAAGTGTCTGCCATCAATGTGGATAGTTAGCTTCCTTTCCTGGAAGGAATTGTAGGCAGCACTTGTGATGCATTGAGAATCGCTTTTATTATTTTTATAAAAAATTGTTAGAAATAAGCAGTACCAATTGTTTCATTGACTCATTAGTTCGAGGTTTAATAAAACACCTACAAAAACTGATTTACGTTACACCACTTTAAAAATGAAAGCGTAGAAAAATGTGTTTTCATTAATGTTTAGCTAGGTGCTAATGCTGTTGATATTGAGGAGTGGGGAGTACTAGCTAATAGTCGATTGTACTCGGGGCAACGGGTGACATTCTCCGTAAGATTGGGAACCACTCGATAAGCTGAATGCGACACCCGTACACGTAGATTTTTTTGTGGAAACGTTTTTCTTCGGACGCCTCTTTGTTAGTACAGTATTTATCTTATCACCTCTTTTGAAGACACTACTTATTTCACTTAATTTATCTTGCAAGTCCTTCGTCATCTCTGACAGAGTTACAATATCTTCACCAAATCCCAAAGTTTTGATTTCTCCCTGAACCCTGGTCCCTTTTCCAAATTTCTCCTTCATTACCTCTGCTACTTGCACGCCGTACAACTTTAACAACAAAGGGGGCAGGGTACAACACTGCCTCACTCCTTTCTCAACTACTACATACATTTTAAAATCCCGACTCTTAAAAACTGCAGTCTGGTTTCTTTACAAGTTGTAGATAACGTATACACTGACGATCACACACGCCATCGAACATTTGTGTAACATTCACTTATGGTAATAACCACGTTGCCATGAATCTGAAATGAAAATCAGACAAGGCCGTCAGCTTCGGTATCTTTGCAGTGGTGGTATTGCCGTGACGGGAAAAATCCCGGCGTATGATTGATTAACGTCTGACTGTGACAGAGATAAAGATTATCGGTGAAGATAAAACTGATTAAAGATTTCAGTTACAAGTCGTTTTCGTATCCCAACTACAGCTGAATTTGCAGATCGCGCCAGGGCCATACTGTGGACGAAATGTGGGCATCATTATAAATTTCGGAATGAAAAAAATATTGCACTGTAAGATAATAACGCACATTCGCGTGGGAATGACATCTATGCACATTAATAGACCTTTTTGTGTGTCATAACTCAGAACGTAAAATTCTCTAAGCTTAATTTACTTAAGACAAATTCGGAAACACATAACTCAAGAGAATTTGAGAAAAGTTCTCACCTTAATCCATAGAATGAAGCTCTAACTTTACTGAAACCAAAACTCTCTTTCTTATGGAAGCAACAGGTAAAAAGACAAAATAGTAAAACTGACACTTTTATGCGTAATGACAACTGTAAATATTCGTGATTTTCAGATTCTCTCTTTTCTTGTAGTCATTGCCCATACAATATTTAGCCTCATTTATCGGTATTCTGTCTAAACAAACGCTTGGCATATGAAGGTCCTGTGAACGATGTTAACAGCAGAACAAAAATACGCAGATTTTTTGCACAGTTCTCTGAATCCCGCAATACAGCATTCAACTGTGCGTTATCGCTCTGTAACGGAACACTAGTGCTTCCGATAAACGCAACCGAAATGACGTCAGGGTACGAGAACGCCCACAGGACTGTTAGCGAAAATGACCGGCATAATAAAACCCGAGAGGGCTAAAACAAAAGTTTACTAGGTTTAGCGCAGCGCCACGTTGTAACGTACCCACCAGTGAATGAATAAAACCGACGTTTCGGCCACGGTTGTAGAGGAATTACTTTTGAGAGAATTGGTGTACTTTCACATGAACAGACTTTGGACGCGGAAACCTACGCACGTCGCACCGAGAGGACTTCCAGTGATCTGCTGACATAAGAATCCACCACCACGACTGCAATAACGTTATCATCACGGCTTTCATTGTGGATAACTAGATTACACAGGCGAAATTCTTTCTTTTCTGAATTATGTCTCTGGTACGCCGCGGACTCGAACAGCATAAAGTAGACCTTACTATCGTAAATTGACCCCATCTTGATACACACACTATGTAATTCCTGGAGTAATAGTTTTCGGAGAAATGTATAACGCGAGGCAATACTGGTCCTATGACAATCTTAGAAGACAAGTTGAAGAAGGCAAACATTCGTTTACAGCATTTGTGGATTTATAGAAGCTTTTGACAGTCTGGAATGAACCGCACTCTCTGGTATTACGAAGTTAACAGCGATAAAATGTAGGGAATGAAAGGTTATTTACAACTTATACAGAAACTAGAGTGCTGGGCAGGCGTATGACTTGACAAAATACGTAATCCCGAATAGTGAATTGATCTGCTGTGTTTACTATCATAAACAATATGTACATTATTATTATTATTATTATTATATATTATTATTATTATTATGACAAACTATGTGCTTGGAAGAAAGCGCTTTCCATTTAAGGCCTGACTGACAATACTAATCGGCACACGACGGTAGTGCGCTCTCTACAAACTTTCATCGAGACAACCTGTGGATCTAGCAGCGGAAGTAAAAGTGGCACATCACTCCATGGACATACATGGCCTGGAAAGCGACCTCTGCTGGCCTTAGAATAGGTGCGGAAAGCGCTGCTCGCGTATTTAGACACTAATTTTCCCCGCAGGCAATGAACAACAGCGATATAAATCGTCGTGGATCTTTTCTACAGCCGAATTTTACTTTTACCTTCACTCACATCAACATTCTACGATATTAGAATTAATGTTCTCACTACTGCGTCGACCACCCAACTTCCTCCACAAATTTACTTCATAATTCTGCTAAGTAAATACAACCGACACGGCCCTATATTAATGGATACACTATTAGCAACTATAAGTAACACAAATTATCCGTGCGCCTCTTCTCGTGCTGTTGTTATCTTCAGTCCGAAGACTGGTTTGATGCAACTCTCCATGCTCCTTTATCCTGTGCAAGCATCTTCATCTCCGAGTAACTACTGAATCCTAAATCCTTCTTAATCTGCTTACTGTATTCATCTCTTTGTCTCGCTCTACGATTAGCCCCCCCCTTTTCCACCGGTACTAAACTGGTGATCCCTTTATGTCTCAGAATGTGTCCTACCAACCAATCCCTCTCTCAGCATCAACTGATTTAATTCGACTACATTCTATTATCCTCGTCTTGCTTTTGTTGACGTTCATCTTATATCCTCCTTTCAAGACACTGGCAGTTCCGTAAAACTGTTCTTCCAAGTCTTCTACTATCTAGATAGAATTACAATGTCATCGGCAAACTCAGGGCTTTTATTTCTTCCCCTTGGATTATAGTTCCTGCTCCAATTTTTTCTTTTGTTTTCTTTACTGCTAGCTCAATGTACAGATCGAAAAACATCGGGGTAGGTTCCATTTCTGTCTCAGTCCCTTCTCAACCACTGCTTCCCTTTCATGCCCCTAGACTCTTACAACGGCCATCTGGTTTCTGTACAAATTGTAAATAGCCTTTCGCTCCCTATATTTTACCCCTGCCACCTTCAGAATTTGAAAGAGAGTATTCCAGACAACGTTGTCAAAAGCTTTGTCTATAAATGCTATATACGTAGGTTCGCCTTTCCTTAACCTATCTCCTACGTGAAGTCGTAGGGTCGGTATTGCCTCGCATGTTCCTACATTTCTATGGAATCCAAGCTGATTTTCCTCGAGGTCGGCTTCTACCATTTTTTCCATTCGTATGTAAAGAACTCGTGTTGGTATTTTGCAGCCGTGAGTTATTAAACTGATAGGTAACTTTCGCACCTGTCAGCACCTGCTTTCTTTGGAATTTGAATTATTATATTCTTCTTGAAGTCTGAGGGTATTTCGCCTGTCTCATACATCTTGCTCACTAGATTGAAGAGTTTTGTCATGGCTTGCTCTCCCAGGGCTATCAGTAGTTTTAATGGAATGTTGTCTACTCCTGAGGCCTTGTTTCGACTTAGCTCTTTCAGTGCTCACTCAAATTCTTCACGCAATGTAAAATCTCTCATGTTCACCTACGTCCTCTTCGAATTCTGTAATATTGCCCTCAAGTAAGTCTCCCCCTCTATATACTCCTTCCACCGTTCTGTACCTTAAATTAAATTATTATTACGAATCTAGCGGTCGACACCGTTGGCCATTTTACGTTTTGCCAGTCACTGAAATGAGAGTAAATAAAGATCACCTCGTTTCACATTATTAACGATAATTTAGTAGTAGTGGTAGTAGTTACCAGTTCGACGACTTGGCTCTCCAAGCTAGTCCATCCCCTGTATATCACCTTATCTCTGCATCCAAACCTTACAATGCGTTTTGTTTTTGCTGATGACAACATCCTCCCGAATAGCCTCCACCCGGAGTTAGAATGCGAAAACTATTTTACCTCCGGTATACATTACCCAAAAGGACGCCGTCATTATTAAGCCCCGTCGTAAAGCAGCATCCCATCGGGCAATATGACGGCTGTTGCTTTCATTTGCTTTCCGTCGTTCGCAGCTCCAACATAGCAAAATCATGTTGGCTTAAGTTATAAGGCCAGATCAGTCAGTGATCCAGAGTGTTGTCCTTTCAATTATTGAAAAGGCTGCTGCCCTTCTTCAGGAACCAGAGATTAGTCTGGCCTCACCAAAGATAATCCACAGATTTGGTTGCACCTACGATACGGCTATCCGTATAGTTGAAGCACGCAAGCCACCAAGCCACCCCATCTCGGCAAGGTCCATGGTTTTTCACACAAGGGGATGGGGTGGGGGGCCTCTTCGGCTGGAAATATATCCCCGTATCGCTAGAATAATCTCCAAAACAGATAGAAATTTTCGAATGTTGGGCTATATTAGGTTCCCTTTCTGTGCAGCGAATGTGGAATAATTTTAAATAGAAATTTGTTTTACGTAAAAACGATATCATATATAGATTTTTGATGAAGGATTACAGTTAACGCTACAAGATGGAGAGGATTTAGATGACTTCCGTGCAGATACGACGTTAAGTAGACACCATCGACATAGGTTGAGTGATCACACCGTGAAGGATACTGCGATGCTGGGCATCCGTGTGGGACAGCTGTATCGAAACCTGATACAGAGTTTGAAACGTGTCTCCACTGCAGGCCTCCACGTAGCCAGCTGGTCGGATCGTGTAATGTCCAGATCTGTGGGGCACTTGGATGCGACGCCGCAACGGTACGTCAAGGATATCTTGCGTTCTCGTGTGTTACCACATGCGACAGTACCGTGGTGCCATTTTTCAACAGGATAATGCTCGTCTACAAATGTAAGGTTTCCTTATGACCTGTAGCGCGATATCGAGGTAGTTTTCTCTCCAACAGAACATGTGGGAGACTAGTTCGGACGTCAACTTCGTCCCAGCGCCAGTATATCAAGGATCAGTTGTGGGCCAGCTAGCATCACTAGAGGATACACCGACCGTTTTACGACAAATCAGTTTGTGCGTCCAGGCCAGAGGGGGGGGGGGTGGTGGTGCAACGCCATGCTGACATATGGGTTCATACTGCCAAGCTGCAAGTAAATCTGACTCGATATTTTAATTGTTGTAATAACATCACAAACTCGATGAATCAGTGAAGTTTAGTTTCGTTTACTCCTTCCTTTCTGGGTGCTTCAATTTTTATGTAGCAAGTGTATACTGCTCTTTGTCTCAAAGTGCTAAAGTACGCCGGCCTAAGTGGCCGTGTGGTTAAAGGCGCTGCAGTCTGGAACCGCAAGACCGCTATAGTCGCAGGTTCGAATCCTGCCTCGGGCATGGATGTTTGTGATGTCCTTAGGTTAGTTAGGTTTAACTAGTTCTTAGTTCTAGGGGACTAATGACCTCAGCAGTTGAGTCCCATAGTGCTCAGAGCCATTTTTGCTAAAGTACACTAGTGGCGACAAAAGCCGTGGGATACCTCCTAATGATGTGTAGGGCCTCCTTTTGCCCGGCGTAGTACCGCAGCTCGACATATCATGGACTCAACAAGTGGCTGGAAATCCCTTGCAGAAATCTGGAGCCATTCTGCCTCTATATATATGCCCGTAATTGCCAAAGTCTTGACGGTGCAGGATTTTGTGCACGAACTGACCTCTAGATTGTGTCCCAAAAATGTTCGACGGGATTCATGTCGGTTAATCTGGGTGGCCAAATCATTCGCTCGAATTATCCAGAACGTTCTTCAAACCAATTGTGAACAATTGTGGCAATGACGACTCACTGCTGTCCATAAAAATTCCATCGTTGTTTTTGAACATGAAGTCTGTGAATACCTGCTAATGGTCTCCAAGTAGCTGAACATAACCATTTCCAGTCAGCGATCTGTTCATTTGCACCAGAGGACCCAGTGCATTCCATGCAACCACACCTTTATGGAGCCACCACCAGCTTGCACTGTGTCTTGCTGACATGTTGGGTCCACGCATTCGTGGGGTCTGCGCCACGCTCGAACCCTAATATCAAGCTCTTAGTGACTGAAATCGCGATTCATCGTCTAGGGTCCAACCCTACGGTCACGAGTCCAGGAGAGGCGCTGCAGGCGATGTTGGGTTATTAGGATAGGCACTCGCGACGGTGGTCTGCTGCCATAGCCCATTAACGCCCCACTGTCCTGACGGATACGTTCGTCGGACGTCCCACTTTAAATTTGGCCGTTATTTCACGCCGTGTTGCTTGCTGTCAGCACTTACAACTCTGTGCAAACGCCGCTACTCTCGGTCGTTAAGTGAACGCCGTCAGTCATCTTGTTGTTCATGTGAGAGGTAATGTCTGAAATTTGGTATTCACGGCACACTCTCGACACTATCGACCGCGGAATAATGAATTCCCTAACGATTTATCAAACGGAATGTCCCACGAGTCTCGCTCCAACTACCATTCTGCGTTCAAAGACTGTTAATTCGAGTCGTGCGGAGTAATAACGTCGGAAGCCTTTCCACATGAATCACCTAGTACAAATGACAGATCAGCCAAAACACTGCCCTTTTCTATCTTGAGTACGCGGTACTACCGCCTTCTGTTTATGCGCCTATCGCTATCCCATGACTTTTATCGCCCCAGTGCTCGACTAACTGGACACGTTTCCCTCTGTTCCACTGAGATATGATGGTATGCTTGCAGGTACCGTACTACATACATTCACTAGCGCCAACTTCGCAACACACAGACCGACCGAGAGCGTTACCACACTGGAGTGAGGACGAGCGCAGTCACCAGGTGGGAATGTTGGAACCGTTACTCACACATTCACCGTAGCGCGTTCACAAATATGGACACCGTACTTCCGAGCGGTTTACCTAATCTAGAGCGAAGCATCTTACGTCAAATGGGTGCACGTTGCGGACTGAAAACAACACTTTATCAAACACGGAAATTCATCTGCTTAAAACCTGTTGAATACAAACACATTGAATGCCGCAGTAAAGAAACTCTCCCTGAAACACTACATTGTGTTTGAAAAAGAGTCATTTTCAAAACCGCTAAGATATATTATACAATTATTTACAACAGTCTGTACAGCAATGTTCGTACTGCGGCGCCAAATAATAAATTAAAAAACCATTATTTGCGACACTGTACGATACCTGAAGTTGATCGAAACCGGCAGCTACAAAGATTTATTTATCAGCAGTTCTTGGCAGAACACCTCTTGGTAGTTATGAAATATGACCTCCTTTCAAATACGTATGAGATGTGGCGGCACCCCCTGCGTAAAATATACACTGGTGTCCAAAATTAAAACAAACCGCTATTTCCCCGTTGTGTGTCTAATTCACGGTATAAATATACAAATTGTCAACAGATGTCCGTACGATCGTGTTCTGTATGGAAGATAGCATTCCAGTCAAATGACGTCACGGCACCTATCAAACGCGGTAGTGTTTGCCTGGCAGTCCCACAACCACAATCGCTGTACCAGTCACAGACAGCGCAATATGACACAGAGAAGACGCCTACCAGACACACAGCAGTGGAGGACCGTGGGAATAACGAAAGCAGGACAGTCGTAAACAGATGTCGCCCGATTGCTTAATCTGAATCGTTATGCTGCTTCTCGGTGTGGCGACAGTTCATAGGGATGGAAACAATATCCCGAAGACCAGATTAGGGCCGGCCACGTGTGATATCAGAAACAGAGGACCGTTATTTGGTTGTGACGGCACGACGGTAGCGCCTTATTGCTGCACGGCAGCTGGCATCCTATCTCGCAGCATCAACTGGACGTGTTGTATCGGGGCAAACGGTGTACAGAAGGTTTCGGCAGAGTGGCTTTCATTGGCAAAGACCTGTTTTGTGTGTACCTCTGACGCGTCTTCATAAAAGGGAGCGTCTAGAGTGGAGTCGTCAACATACCACAGGACGGTCGAACAGGAGGCCAATGTTCTTTTCACAGATGAGTCCCCAATTGGTCTGAAGAGTGATTCTCCACGGATTCGCATCTGGAGAGAACGTGGAACACCATTTATGGGCCCAAACACTGTAGAAAGATACCGATATCGAGGAGGATCCTTAACGGTGTGGGCGGGGATTATGTTAATCACTCAAACACTTCTTCGTGAAACTGTACTGATGAATCGGCAAGGTTTAACTGTTGTCAGAATCGTGCCGAGATTTTGTGACCTCATGTACGGTTGTTACGAGATACTGTAGGCTCAGACGACATCCTGATTAACGTGTGGTTGATATTTTCTTGGAATCGGATGGTATTGCACAACTGGCGTGGCCTGCTAGCTCTCCCGATATGAGTCCCATAGAGCATGTCTGGGATGTGTTATTGAGACAGGTCGCATCACGTTAGCATCCACCAACCACTCTCCAAGACTTGCGAGCAGCTCTGCAAGAAGAATGGGCCTTAGTGCTTCAGCATGATTTTGATGGCACCATTCACATATTCCATCGTTGTCAGACGAGCAATATATACAGTGGTCGAAAGATGGTTTTGCAAGATACCTACTTTCGGGGTGGGCTTCACTAAGTCCTAAGTTACTTTTTCGGCTGAAGATTTCTCTCCCATAAGAATTATGTGCTTTGTTCTGTTTGCTAGGAACTTTTCAATCCATTTCACAGCTGACATATTCCGTAAACTCGCACGTACCTGGAAGCCGACGGGACGTGGAACTCCTATCGTACGCCTTTCCCCTCCCACTTACACGCTTCACGGAGCGACCGGTTCATCCTCTTAGGCAGCATTTGGGTGTCCTCACAAGACGTCGCGTGGACCTTATTCGAGAGCGTCCACCAAAGAATATTGTGTGTGTGTGGGGGGGGGGGGGACGTGGGAGGGGAGAGGGGAAGGCCAACAAGAATCGGATGCGGCCCCACCGTAATGAAGAGCCGGCCACCTTTGTACGCCACTTTAGCAGGACTGGCTGCCTCCGAACTGTGTCCCAGCAATATGCAGCCACGTAGCAACGGTAGGCACTACTACTCTTCCGCTTCAGTTCCTGCTGGGGCGTGCGTGTTCGTGTGTTAGGTAAACGAAGTTCCGCATGTTTCATCATAAGGTAACATGTTTTGCTGGCTAGGAATGAATACTGCCGCCTCAGCGGTTCGTGTGTTGTTTTGTCTCAAAAGAAAGTTGATGCGTCGTAGCTCTTTGGTGCAGTAACCTTTGTTTCCTATACCTTTTGAATATGACTCTCTTTCGTACGTGTATCTGCAGAGAATCAAAATTTCTACAGGAACTATGCGCCTCTTCTTCCAACTGCAAGCTTTTATTTCGTCGCGAAACGAGAACATGCTAAATCTAGTTATTATAAACAAAACCAAGAGTAAAGGTAATGAAGTGAATGAATATCATCAAGCTGAACATCAAAATCGGTGAGAAGAAACTAAAGATTCTGTTGACTGACTCAAAATCATGTTTTTGTTTCAGTGCGGAGACCGTTAGATTCAGCTCTCCATGCTAGTCTTTATAATCTTAACCCCCATTACCAAACTGACGATTCCTCTTCATTAATCAGATCCACCCATGTAACCATCATCAGTCTGTAGCGCCACATTCCAAAAGTTTCTATTGTCTTCTTGTCTCGGCCTCTTATCGCCCACCTCTCACTCCCGTAAAAGGTTACAATCCACACAAACACGTTCAGGAGAGACTTCCTAACAGTGCTGATATAACTAAAGTTGTCTTTTACAGAAATGTATGTCTTCCTACTGCCACTATCCATTTCATATCCTCTTTCTCGTACGTCAGTTACTTAACTGCACAAATAAAAAAAAAAACTGATCGACCACTTTTAGTATCTGATTTCCTAACCGAACATAAGCAGCACTACGCGATTTAATAGTGTTACATTGCATTAACGTTATTTTACTTTTGTTTGTCCTTATCTTCTAACCTCTTTTTCAAAACACTATCAATTCTGTTCAACAGATCTTCGAAGTCGTTTGCAGTATCTGTCGTTGGCAAACTTTTTTTTAAATCTCTTTTCTTTCAACTGTAATCCCATTTCCAAATTTTCCCTTGTTTTCATATACTGCTAGCTGAATCCAGAATTTTTATGCGATTTTTCAAATGACAGTGGACGTTGTGGTAGATATGGGAAAAGTTGTCTTGAACCAAAGATATCAGCTACTGTGAAACATTAATGCTGACTGACACATTCTCCAGTTTCCAGGCGGATACAAGGTATCGTTTTACGTCACAGTATTTCGACTGACTCAGTCGTCTGCATTAGGAGCTTCTAGCAATGATGTTAGACGTGCCCTAAGCACCTGAAGTACACTACGTGGTCAGTTGCCGAAATATCGCGTACACGTAGTTGAATGTAACTGACAACCTGGTTGTCCACCTTGAGATTTATCTCCCATTCAGGACTGGATTAATCACTTATAGATAACGCAGTAAGAGAGAAGACAAACAAGTAGCACAAATTAAAGGAAAATGAAAACTAAGCTTACTTTGGGCACATCCGATAGATATGCTGGATGGTCAATTGTTGAACTTTGACAAGAGACTCCCGGGAAAGTGGATGTATTTCGCCATTTCCGAAGCAGAATAGATAAACAATGAACATCGAAAAAAGGCGTAGTAGCAAGGACTGCGCCGGAAAAAGGACTTTGTAAAAAAAATAACACCAATGAATATTGGAAAAAAAATAATTATGAAGAAACTGTGTCTGAAGCACAACTATAAATGTTTACCAAACGGGGTCATTGGGTAAGACAGAAATGAAACGATTAGAAACTTATGAAATCTTATAGGAGACTGTTGAATATTTGATGGATGGACCGAGTATGGTAAGACGTCGTTTTACGACGATTAAACGAGGATAAACGCCGAATAAAGACCAAAATAAACCTAAAATAGAACGGTTGAGCACATAATACGACATGTGTCTTTGCTGAAAACTACAGCTGTAAGACGGAAGGAATATTGGAGCTTAACGCCCCGTCTACACGGGGGTCATTAGAGACGGAGCACAAGTTCTGATTGTGTCAAGGATGGGGAAGGACATCAGCAGTGTCCTTTCAAAGGAACAATTTCGGCATTTGCCTGGAGCGACTTACGGAAAAACTACATCTGGATAGTCGGACATTGATTTGAACCGTCGTTCTTCCAAATGCGAGTCAAGTGTGCTAATACATCGCGCGGTTTGAAGAGATGGTGGAAGGCAACCCTGGTAGTGGATATATGAGGCACGTGGTTGATGATTTGGTACGTAGCAGTTACACTGAAATGAAGACAGGAATGTAAACTTGCGCTAAATGCCAGAGTTTATCACTGCACACCTCTTCCATCCATGTTTTTATTGCATACATGGACGCATTAGTAGAGGACTGTATGAAACGGAGGATGACGTCAAACCAGTCTAAATATTTATTACGATTTCTGTTTACAGTCAAAGGAGGTGACATGTGCCAAAGTGATAAGACCATCACTCGCAGCGCCAGACGAACAAAATTGGCTTAGTCTTCTAAATACAGGGTATAAAAATAAAATCGTAAACCCAGATGTCCATCCACAAGTGGAAAGCTTATCATTCCAAACGCTTTTAATGAAGACAGTCTTCGGTTCCACATATTCTTCGAAATGATTGGCATTTCTCCATTTACAATAGGAGTGTATACAATGTCCAAACCTAAAGTCTGTCTTCTGAGGCATTTCTACATTTCTACATGTTGTCACTAAAGTTACCAGCTGTTGCTCTCAGCTAGTCTAGAAGAGGAAGAGAGAGAGAGAGAGAGAGAGAGAGAGAGAGAGAGAGTCATTCTTAGCAGGTAGGGGGGGTCACAACAACTAGTTATTGTCTCCCACAGTGAGAGAGTGTTACACAAAATCATCTAAAATACGGCACTGAAAGATTATAAAGCTTCGACATTATGTTTCTTGCCAGAAGGAGATTACGGCGTTCACTCTGCAATAGTGTACATACGATTTTCACAGCAACAATCGCAATAGGACTTTCGGGAGCTGAAAGACACGTTTTGGACACCTTACATGCTGAGCAACAGGAGATTTTCCCAGCGAATATGCACATCAAATTCAGTTAGAGTGCTCTGTCATGTTGTAACATTAGTTATGTACCAAATTTCCGCGACGAGACTTCATGTTATCTTAAGGTTCCTGCAGAAGAATGGTGGGCTGAGAGATCATTCAGATTTGGCACAATTTTGAAATATGGGAAGGTCTTTATCGCACGACTTCTTACCAAGCGTTGCATGTTTCAAAATTTCATCGTCAGAATGATGATTTAAATCAACTTTTAGTAAAAAGCTCACGAATGTGAACTCATAGACTGGATTTAACACAGACCTCACGTAATATAAGCATATTTGACAGTTTATATGAGGTGCTAAATGTACATATTCGTGAGATTTTTTTTCTGTCTAAAGGTTCATTTAAATCTTGTCTGATGACGAAATTTTGAAATGTGTAACGCTTGGTAAAGAATTGTGGGATCAAGTCATTTCATATTTCGAAGTAGTTACAAGGGAGTGCTGACAGAAGCAACCACAATAAATGGGGAAGTTTTAATATCCGGATGACTCCGCCTTCATAGCTACCTGCCTATCAGTGCACGGTAAATCGCCTTGTTCAATGCAGTGAGCCGTATGAACCCTGACAAGCCCAAAAACACGAAGTTCTCTAAAAGGGAAATCCAAACAAACCACACAGCAAAAGATAATGAGTTGAACTTCCACATGTCTTCAACCGCCGCATGTTCGAAGGAGATATGCACAGCATTTTTGAACAACAAAGGCACTGCAATGTCGTATTTATCCGCCGACACCGGGCAAGTGACTTGACTTTCAATTAAAATATCTCCCCTGTAAGGGAATATACATGATGGATGTACGAGTGCACATTGTAGAGAGATGGCTAACGACATATAGAAGTTTAGGTCTCGCTGTGAGGCATGCTCGGATAGCCTAATGGTAAGGCGACCGCTCGTTATAAGCGGGAGATCCGGGTTCGAGTCCCGATCCGGCACAAATTTTCTTGTCGTTATTCCCATTATATAGCTGATGCTTGGCCATATTCGCAACTGCGAATACATTTCATATATTTCATGATGGCTTTAGTCGCCGCAATGCCTGTTCCTTCGGACATGATTGCTTGCCTGAAGGAACATTACAACGCACTTCTGGACAAGGACTGAAATACTGTAGAGACGGAATACTCGGACAATATAACGTGCAGATAGTATCAGTTATTACAAATTATTATTGAAGGAAAGAGATATGGCGAAAGGTCCATTGGAAACTAAAAAAGTCGTGGCTGGCGAGGAGAACATGGGTAGTGCCATAAACCAATTTCCCAGAAGCTTCGCTCAGTAGAAGAGGGATCAAAATACACGAACACGTGCTCAGCTTATCCGTGGATATTCGACCGCTTGTGAAAAAAAGATGATCGAAGTTTTCGAGGTATTTTCCAGGTACTTTACGTACCATTTACCGAGCGAAATGGTGGCATAGTGGTTAGCGTCATGGCTTCTTAATTTTGCGCCCCGAGTTCGAAACCCGATTATTAGTTTTAGCTGTTTTTTTTTCATTTATATGCCCATTTGTAGAAGATTACCGCACGAATGTTTTCCAGTTTATATCGAAATAACATTTTCCTTATTCGTCTACTAACTGTTTGTCAGATGAATAAATTTAAAGAAACGAATGAGAAAGTTATTTGAAACTGTTTTCGTTGAAATTCACGTAGTGCATCTTTATTCGTAACTGCAAGCGCCAGTTTTGGAAAAGTGATCCCTTGTGCATGGTATACCGCGAAATTATTGCCAACGCGCGAAGTCTTCAGCAATGTTAACGACGCTTCTTTGCCGAGTGAGATTCATACGAAGAAATGTCACTGGAAAACCTGCTTTCCCGCCATGCTCGTGTCGTTCGGAATATCTGTCTTTCGAACGTTTCTACCATAGGGATCATCCAAGGGAATGCACCAAATCTTCCTGAAGAATAAACATATGAATAAAATACAATTAATATGAGAATGAAATATCAGAAAACGTGAATTTAAAAAGATTTTAATCCCTCAACGTACCCTGCAACACATATATATAAAACAATGTATGAGACTTACCGTGTAATCCAGTTTAATTTTACAATTAATGTAAGGTCCTTGTAGCACATACTTTAATGAGAAACATTCGTGTAGCAACCTCCTACGGACATGTGTAGATAACTGAAAACAATAAAAAAATAAACAATAATCGGGTTTCGAAAACGGATGCGCAAAATTCAGAAGCCTCGACGATAGCCACCATTTCGTCTGAGGATATTGCGCGGCAAAAGGAGCAAAGTACCCGGAAAATAACTTTGACCGTCGTTTTCACAGAATTGGTCGAGTATCTACGGATAAGTCGAGACACGTGTTCGCATATTTTGACTCTTCTTCCACTGAGCGAATTTCTTGGGAAATTGCGTGATGACACTTGCCGTGTTCTCCCCGTGAGAGCCATTCGAAGACGGCGCAGTTGTACATCAGCAGCTTTTCACACTGCACGTCAAGATCAGAGCTACTAGCTGAGTGGATCGCCAACGTTCCCTAAGTTGGTTGGTTTAAAAGAGAGGGAAGGAGGTGTAAGGGACCAATGTTCGCTAGAAGACTGCGTCTTGAGAAGAAGAATTTAAATTACGCTATATTTGTTAAACCCTCCGTACGCGACCAACCAACGTATGTATGATCGTTTAGGCCGAGTTACACGCCGCGTGAAACATAGTCCAAGTCGCATTTGCGTATCTTATTTGGCCCACGCACCAGCGAATGGGAAGAGTCTTCGAATGGCGAAATCCAGTGGCCAGCTTACCGGCTATGTATGATTCAAATGGCTCTGAGCACTATGGGACTTAACTTCTGAGGTCATCAGTCTCCTAGAACTTAGAACTACTTAAACCTAACTAACCTAAGGACATCACACACACACACACACACACACACACACACACACACACACACACACACACACACACCTATGCCCGAGGCAGGATTCGAACCTGCGACCGTAGCAGCCGCGCGGTTCCAGACTGTAGCGCCTAGAACCGCTCGGCAACCCCGGCCGGCGCTATGTATGATTCCCAAATGCTACCTATGCGATCGTTGTCTATGTCGCTTTTCGTGTTACGCTGACTTAATGAAGACGGTGAGTTAGACAGTGAGAGGAGGGAACGAAGCGCGGCGCTAAGTGTACGTACAGGAGGCTGGTCGGCGGCCAGGAAGACCCTGGAGACGGCGGCAGGCAGGTGCAGCTGCGTGCGCGAAGCAGTCACCTCCAGCACGGGCGCCATGCCTGCTGCTACTGACTGCAGGTGTGCCTGCCCTGCCCAGCGCCGAGCGGCCGCCACCGCCTGTTAAGGCGACACCTGCCGACGGCTTCCGGCGCAGCACGCGCCGCTATGCCGGAACCACTGGCCGCCCCCGCCGCGCCTCAACTGTCTGTCCGCGCTCCCCGCCACCACACACAGTGTTTTGTCAACTACTATGACCCCATTGCGCGTCTCTTAGCAAGTTGTCAAAATGCTGCCTTACTACAGGGCGCCTCATAAGTCACTCCCCATTTTTATACAGTTATAATTTCTTTATTTATGAACCAGTTTTCTTAGAACTACGCTTATTAGAAGCAGCACTCCTTGAGGATATTTAACATCAATTTTAATTTTTTTTCAGCTAGAAAATGCCGGCTGTGTTGACTGTGGATGAACGGGCCAAGATAGAAAGGTGGTGGAGGGCTGAACGAGTGATCCAAGGAATACTGGATGCGAAAACAGTTAAAAATTGCCATTACAAACTATTAATAGCAGGGAGTGTCACCGATGTAAAAGGATCAGGAAGACCATCGACTTCGAGGACACCAGACAATGTTCACATGAGTTCGTGAAATTTCCACGACAACCCTAAGAATTTACTGCGTCACGGATCTCGTGAAAGTGGCCTTTCACGTCACGCAGTTGCAAAGCTTCTGAAGAAAGATCTCACCTTTATGCCTTGGATGCCACATTATGTGCAGCAATTTTTTCATGATGACTGTAACACAAGAATGGAGTTTGGGGAAATTTTCTTGGATTGGAACAGTGATTTGTCTGAGCTTTGTGAGAACATTTTGTGGACTGATGAGGGAGATTTACACATTGGAGGATTTGTAAACAGGCATAACTGTCATTACTGGACAGCCGGTGCGTCCGGAGGTGACCGTAAGGTGAGCTTATCACGCCATTCGAAGCTGTTGGTCCTTCCTTTCTGCGGAACACGATAGATGGCGAAAGATACCTGGAAATGCTGCAAGATCGTGTATGGCCAATAATTTCACAATGGAACAACCCACAGCTTCACTTCACGCAGGACGGAGCACTTGCAGATTTTGCAAGTGACGATCGCGAATGGCTGCATGATCATTTCCCAGGTCGTTGGATTGATGGCCGTGGTGAACATGACTTGCCTGTCTGCTCCCCAGATTAAACGCCTTGCGATTTTTTTTCTCTGCGCGTGGGCTAAGGAGGAGGTTTACGAGAGAAAACCACGGATCTTGGATGAATTGGGAGCAGTGATATCAGATATGTTAGCCAATGTCCCATCTGACATGTTGCAGGCAGCCGTATCGCACGTATCAGTTCCTTTAAAAAATGCATAGAAAATCCTGGAGATTATGTGGAGGTTTAAAATGATGTTAAACACCACCTCAAGGAGTGCTGTTTCTAATAAAAGTAGTTCTAAGAAAATTGTTTCATAACTAAAGAAATTATAACTGTTTAAAAATAAGAAGTGACGTATTAGATACCCTGTGCAGGAAGGTCTGAAAGTCTTGTGACCCCCCCCCCCTCTTTTTTGGTCATATTTATACTCCATATGTTTTTCCTTTCTTTTCAGATGGCTGACAAGTAACTACAATGTGGAAGAACTTTTTCTGGCAAGTGCATGGGCTCATGAACGTGCACACCCGGAAAACCACAGACACGTGCAACGGGATTTTGCGCCACGATTCCATAAAGAAGCTCCACCAAAGCGAAAGATCAAAAATTTTGACGACATAGTCAGCGGAGAGCACCGACCTGTTGTTATATTTACATTAAAATGAACAGTCGAGATCACAATAATATTTCTTTACTAACCGGTTTCGGTTCAAATACAAGCCATCTTCAGAATTGCTTGGCCCCCTATGGCTGGTGCCGACGGCTCCTCGGATTTCTCGTGAAAAATTCAGAAGATGGCTTGTATATAAGGCAAAACCGGTCAAGAAAGAAATATTATTGCTATCTCGACTGTTCATTTTAACGTAAAGCGAAAGATACTGCGATGACAACAAACTTTTCAGAACCGGGTCCATTTTGCATCGAAAGAGGGCAGGTCGACCATCAACACAACAAACAAGTGCAGCAGTGGCGGATTCTGTGAACAGACCTCCCATAAAATCGTTGCCGGAAAGACCTGCTGAACTTCGAATTCAAAAATGTATTCTGACACACATGAAAACAAATCCAGAATTAAAACCTTTTAGGGTAATATTTGTAAATGAGTTGAGTGACGATGACATGCGACGAAGACATGAAGCTTGCTCAAGATTATTCGATGTGTCTGCGACGCTCCCACAGAGGGGGAAAATTTTCTTCTACATCTACATCTACATCTATACTCCGCGAGCCACCTTACGGTGTGTGGCGGAGGGTACTTATTGTACCACTATCTGATCCCCCCTTCCCTGTTCCATTCACGAATTGTGCGTGGGAAGAACGACTGCTTGTAAGTCTCCGTATTTGCTCTAATTTCTCGGATCTTTTCGTTGTGATCATTACGCGAGATATATGTGGGCGGTAGTAATATGTTGCCCATCTCTTCCCGGAATGTGCTCTCTCGTAATTTCGATAATAAACCTCTCCGTATTGCGTAACGCCTTTCTTGAAGTGTCCGCCACTGGAGCTTGTTCAGCATCTCCGTAACGCTCTCGCGCTGACTAAATGTCCCCATGACGAATCGCGCTGCTTTTCGCTGGATCATGCCTATCTCTTCTATTAATCCAACCTGGTAAGGGTCCCATACTGATGAGCAATACTCAAGAATCGGACGAACAAGCGTTTTGTAAGCTACTTCTTTCGTCGATGAGTCACATTTTCTTAGAATTCTTCCTATGAATCTCAACCTGGCGCCTGCTTTTCCCACTATTTGTTTTATGTGATCATTCCACTTCAGATCGCTCCGGATAGTAACTCCTAAGTATTTTACGGTCGTTACCGCTTCCAATGATTTACCACCTATGGCATAATCGTACTGGAATGGATTTCTGCCCCTATGTATGCGCATTATATTACATTTATCTACGTTTAGGGAAAGCTGCCAGCTGTCGCACCATGCATTAATCCTCAGCAGGTCTTCCTGGAGTACGTACGAGTCTTCTGATGTTTCTACTTTCTTGTAGACAACCGTGTCATCTGCAAATAGCCTCACGGAGCTACCGATGTTGTCAACTAAGTCATTTATGTATATTGTAAACAATAAAGGTCCTATCACGCTTCCTTGCGGTACTCCCGAAATTACCTCTACATCTGCAGATTTTGAACCGTTAAGAATGACATGTTGTGTTCTTTCTTCTAGGAAATCCTGAATCCAATCACAAACCTGGTCCGATATTCCGTAAGCTCGTATTTTTTTCACTAAACGTAAGTGCGGAACCGTATCAAATGCCTTCCTGAAGTCCAGGAATACGGCATCAATCTGCTCGCCAGTGTCTACGGCACTGTGAATTTCTTGGGCAAATAGGGCGAGCTGAGTTTCACATGATCTCTGTTTGCGGAATCCATGTTGGTTATGATGAAGGAGATTTGTATTATCTAAGAACGTCATAATACGAGAACACAAAACATGTTCCATTATTCTACAACAGATTGACGTAAGCGAAATAGGCCTATAATTATTCGCATCTGATTTATGACCCTTCTTGAAAATGGGAACGACCTGCGCTTTCTTCCAGTCGCTAGGTACTTTACGTTCTTCCAGCGATCTACGATAAATTGCTGATAGAAAGGGGGCAAGTTCTTTAGCATAATCACTGTAGAATCTTAAGGGTATCTCGTCTGGTCCGGATGCTTTTCCGCTTCTAAGTGATAGCAGTTGTTTTTCAATTCCGATATCGTTTATTTCAATATTTTCCATTTTGGCGTCCGTGCGACGGCTGAAGTCAGGGACCGTGTTACGATTTTCCGCAGTGAAACAGTTTCGGAACACTGAATTCAGTATTTCTGCCTTTCTTCGGTCGTCCTCTGTTTCGGTGCCATCGTGGTCAACGAGTGACTGAATAGGGGATTTAGATCCGCTTACCGATTTTACATATGACCAAAACTTTTTAGGGTTCTTGTTTAGATTGTTTGCCAATGTTTTATGTTCGAATTCGTTGAATGCTTCTCTCATTGCTCTCTTTACGCTCTTTTTCGCTTCGTTCAGCTTTTCCTTATCAGCTATGATTCGACTACTCTTAAACCTATGATGAAGCTTTCTTTGTTTCCGTAGTACCTTTCGTACATGATTGTTATACCACGGTGGATCTTTCCCCTCGCTTTGGACCTTAGTCGGTACGAACTTATCTAAGGCGTACTGGACGATGTTTCTGAATTTTTTCCATTTTTGTTCCACATCCTCTTCCTCAGAAATGAACGTTTGATGGTGGTCACTCAGATATTCTGCGATTTGTGCCCTATCACTCTTGTTAAGCAAATATATTTTCCTTCCTTTCTTGGCATTTCTTATTACACTTGTAGTCATTGATGCAACCACTGACTTATGATCACTGATACCCTCTTCTACATTCACGGAGTCGAAAAGTTCCGGTCTATTTGTTGCTATGAGGTCTAAAACGTTAGCTTCACGAGTTGGTTCTCTAACTATCTGCTCGAAGTAATTCTCGGACAAGGCAGTCAGGATAATGTCACAAGAGTCTCTGTCCCTGGCTCCAGTTCTGATTGTGTGACTATCCCATTCTATACCATTCTCAGATGAATGTGCTGTTTATTGATCTTGTCTGAGAGATTTTTTTTTTCTGGAGCAAGGAAAACCCATATTATAATGAAGAGTTACAGAATAACCCCCCCACATGTTATGATCTACGCTGCCATGTCCAGTAGGCATCTCACAGGGCGGCATTTCTTTGACAGCGCAGTGAATCAACATTCTTACTTGCAAATGTTGCGTGAATGGTTTATTCCAGAGCTCGAGAGACTAAACATTCTTGGTGACAGTTGGCTTCAACAAGATGGAACTCCTGTCCACTATGCCCTCTGTGTTCGAAGATTCTTGGATGAAGTGTTATCCCAGAGGTGGATAGGGAGAGGGTCAGTCCATCTGCCACCGCCGGCCGCGGTGGCCGTGCGGTTCTAGGCGCTTCAGTCCGGAACCGCGGGACTGCTACGGTCGCAGGTTCGAATCCTGCCTCGAGAATGGACGTGTGTGGTGTCCTTAGGTTAGTTAGGTTGAAGTAGCTCTAAGTTCTAGGGGACTGATGACCTAAGATGTTAAGTCCCATAGTGCTCAGAGCCATTTTAACCATCTGCCATCATGTGTCAATTCCCTGTGTGGAATAATTAAGCAACATGTCGCGAGACAACGATACCAGACAACTGACGAACTGGAGCAAGCTGTTACAAAGGCATTCAAGAAAATTCTATTGCCTACGCTTCGTAAAACTTCATACAGGACCTGGGGCCGCATCATTTTTTGCCGCGACAATTATGGCGACTTACTGATGTTATGGACCACTAAACAAGCTGTAACGTACATATTAACGTTTGTCACACATATGCTACGACACGTTCGAAATAAAGATATAATTAAATATAAATCATGACCAAAAACCAGGAGGGTAACAAGACTTTCGGACCAGACTGTACGTCAGAGGGTATCAGTCACTCACTCTCTCACTCATTCCCTAGCTGATAAACCCGGCGCCCCCAGGTTACTCATTTTGCCAATTTACTGTAAGAAAAAAAAACAGAAAATTGGCCACGTGCGAGTAGGAATCGCGCACTGAGGATTCCGCAGGGGCTGAATTATATATACAGACAGTTCATTCATTCCGGGATTCGAGGACATTGATACTGGAAAGATATCGGTCCGAGGCCTTCGAGACTTAATTTCAAGTTTGGAGTCGGATGGTAAATGACGAATGAAATAATTTTTTTTCGTGTGATATAATTACAAATTAACAACTTCGGAATTTTCTACTTTCTGGTACTGTGAAACATATCTACTGATCTGTAATAGGTAGGTGCTTCTTACCCCACAGTGTCTGCTACCTGACAGTAAGGGACATGAGTACCAAATTTGCTAGAAATCTGTCCGGTGGTTTAGGTGTAGATGTGGAGCATACACATAAACATATGAATACGCATTTTAAAATATGTATGGATGTATTTATTTATTTATTAACATTTTCTAGCATACTCAGTTTTTAACCAACAAGTTAAAATTTTTACTACAGCTAACGGCTCACGGGTTTCTTGCAGTGTGAGATATGTACACCATCTGATCAAAAGAATCCAGACACCCATATGTAGTGCGCAATCGACCGCTACATGTCACGAGAGGCGGACCTGCTATTGACAAAGGGGTCAGGGAGTACTGAGTTGTGAGAGAAGTAGCAACAGTAGGATGAGTTGGTCAGGACAGCTCAGTGACTTCAAACGTGGACTTTCAAGTGAGTAACAAATCCACTGGAGACATTTCAAATTTCTAAAGGTGCATATGTAGAGTGTTGGCGGCGTGATTGAAGTGAAAACGCGAAGAACAACCACAGCGAAACGAATACCAGGCAGCCATCGTTTTCTGACGGTCAGGGAGTGCCGAGCATTGCAAGGGGTGCCTAAAAAAAAAGGCACGAAATCATAGGAAGGAATCACTCGTTACTTATAAAGTGCTGCTAATAGTCCAGCTAGAGTCATGACTACGCGTTGGGAGTCAAAAAGAATGGGGTTTAACGGTCGAGCAGCTCCTCATATGCCACATTTTTATATGGTCAATACTAGGCGAAGCTTGCGGTGGTGTAGTAGTCGAACACAATGCTACTGCACATGGGAATGAGGGCGCTTCCATCGCTATAGTGACTCAGCGCGTAACTGGTGTTGATAGTACAGGCGAAACTGACTTGAAAGCATTGAGCGTGCGACGCTTTTTCCTTAACCACCACTGTACTTGTTTACTATAACGACTCCTCGTGTTTTCGTTAACGAGCTAGTGCAATGATAAAGAGCGATTCCACTGGGCAGTGCTCTACTGGAAACCAGATAGTTGTAGTGATGAATCACGATATACCCTGTAGCAATCCAATGGAAGGGGTAGGGTTTGGCGAATACCTGAAGAACGTTAGCTGCCATCATGGGTAGTTCAATAGTGAAATACGGAGGAGGTGGTTTTGCTACGGTATGGGTGGTTAGGTCGTGGTTTCCTTATTGCCCGTAAGAAAACGGTAAATGCGGAAGTATATCAGCACATTTTACAGCACTGCGTTCTGCGGAAAGTACAGGAACATTTTGGACACTGATTGTATCAGAATGACAATGCTCCCTGTCAAAGCAGCATTAATGAGGTCATAGTTTGCAGACATTAACGCGTTCCTTAAATGGACTGACCTGTCCAAAGTTCCCACCTGAACCCAATGAAACACCTCTGGGGTGAGTCAGAAGGTCGGCTTCACTCCATATACAAGCGCCCAACATCACTACCTTCTCCAGTTTCGGCTCTTGAGATAAATGGATTGCTATTCCTCCACAGACATCCAGACACCTCACTGAATGTGTCCCCAGCAGAGTTCAAGACGTTATTAAAGGCGGAAGAGTACAGACCTCATATTTATGTCCACTAAGGGTGTCCGGACACTATTGATCAGTTGGTGTATTTGGTTGACCAAATTGTAGCACGGAAGGCACACGAAGCCACAGAACTTAAGCTACCGGAGATAATGATGTAGTTATATTGGTTTAGTTAATGGTGGATGATTCCGTCCGTTTGTCTGTTCTCGAGAGGCCTTTTCCATGCAAAACTAAGAGAATAGCCACTGTTACACTTGTTACACGTCGCCGCAATACATATTGAAATTTCGAGAAATCTTTAGTTGCCGTGCACAGCCTATCGAACAAATATAGGGTTATGGAAGGAAGCTTAAGGTTCGAAGCTTACAGGGTATCGGAGCAGACCTGCGATTGGATTCAAGACTTTCTTGCAGATAGAACTCAACACGTCGCTCTTAGCGGAACAGAATCGACATATGTAAAGGGATATCCGGAGTACCACAGGGAAGTGTGCCGGCCGGAGTGGCCGTGTGGTTCTAGGCGCTACAGTCTGAAGCCTAGCGACCGCTACGGTCGCAGGTTCGAATCCTGACTCGGACATGGATGCGTGTGATGTCCTTAGGTTAGTTAGGTTTAATTAGTTCTAAGTTCTAGGCGACTGATGACCTGAGAAGTTAAGTCGCATAGTGCTCAGAGCCATTTGAACAGGGAAGTGTGATAGGACCGTTACTGTTTACAATATATATAAATGATCTAGTAGAAAACGTCAGATGCTCTTTAAGCCTCTTCGCAGATGATGCAGTTGTCTATACCAAAGTAGCAAAACCAGAAAATAGTAAGAATTTCAGAACGACCCGCAGAGAATTGATGATTGGTACAGGCTCTGGCAGTTGATCCTGAACGTAAATAAATGTAACATATTGCGCATACATAGGAAAAGAAACCCACTACTATACAGCTAAACTGTTGATGATAAACAGCTGAAGACAGTCTCTACCGTAAAATATCTAGCCATAACTATCCAGAGCGACCTTAAGTGGAATGACCATATAAAACAGATAGTGAGAAAAGCAAACAGCAGGCTCAAGATTCATCGGAAGAATTTTAAGGAAATGTAATTCATCCTTGAAAGGAGTGGCTTATAAGGCGCTTGTTCACCCGATTCTTGAGTACTGTTCATCTATCTGGGATCCCTGTCAGGTAGTACTGATAGAGGAGATAGAGAAGTTCCAACGAAGAGCGGCGCGTTTCGACACGGGATCGCTTAGCTGCCGAAGGACGTTACGAAGGTGCTAAACAAGCTCCACTGGCACACGTTACAAGAGAGGCATTGTGCATAACGGAGAGAGTTACTACTGAAATTTCGGGACAGCACTTTTCAGAATGAGTCAGGAGTCCCCCCATAAACATGTCGTGTATTGACCATGAGGAGAAAATTTGAGAAATTAGAGCCAATACAGAGGCTTACCGACAATCTTCCCACGCACTATTAGCGAGTGGAACAGGGTTGGAGGGATCAGATGGTGGCATCGAAAGTACACTCCGCCACAAACCCTTAGGTAGCTTGCGGAGAATGATGTAGATGTAGAATTACCGTCGACGACATGGTCCATAGAAAAGCATCATAAGAAAGACTGACGAAGAAAAATGGCCGTGCCTTGTGTAAGAAATCATTCTAGCATTTACCTTAACCGATTTCGGAAAATAGCGGAAAATCAAATTTTGGATAGCCGACCGGAGATTTGAACCGCCATCCACCCGAAACACATCTTTAAAGGCTGTAGGTTCAGCTAAATATGAACAACTTAAATCGGAAGCGGCACAAAGAAGATGTGAGGAAACGAACGAAAGTCTGCGTTTTATTGGCAAAACATTCAGAAGAAGCTACAAATCTGTTAAAAAATGCCTGTACAATGCTTCTCCACCTCCTGCTTGAGTGGTGTTGTGCAGTATGGCATCCTTGCTTGGATTGATGGAGAACATTGGAAAATGTGTCATGGATATGAGAAGGGAGTTGGAGTGTCAATCATTAAAACAAAATCGTTTTTCGTTGTGACAATATCTTTTCATGAAATTTCAATCACCAGCGTCTCCTCCGAAAGCGAAAATATTCTGTTGACGTCCAGTCACCATCTTAAGGAAATTGTACTATTTCCTTAGAGTGATTGTACTATCAGAGATTGCACGGAAAGATAACGAGTTTCTTTTTTCCACGGGTTATTCGAGAGTATAATGGCAGAAATAAGTCTGAAAGTAGTTCTATGTGAACTGCAAAGTATGTACGTAGATTAAGATGAATATGGAAATACTGCCAGTAGAAAGTTCAGATAGTATGCAGATGAAAATTCCTGTTTCATTTTTGTGTTTTTGGCCAACTATTAACGTCCACTATTTTCCTTAGTATGAAAAAACCTTCAGAAACTGACCGTGGTCGTCACAGAAACAGGGGCGCAGGAGACTTCGTCGTTATGTTGACATTATCTGGTGGATACGTTAAAATAAACATGCGAGATTTGCTAGACTACACTGGAGAAGCAGGCATTAAAGTTACGCATTTTTCGACCACAAGATTCGTTTAAACCATTGGTTCCCAAATGGGACGTTTGAAGAGATCTAAGTGGGCCTTCCTGTTACACGGCAAATTGGATGGTGGAGTGGGGGAGGGTTGCGTTGGAAATCAAATGAAGATTACAATCAAACTGGTTGTTGTTACCTGCCTAAAAAGATTTTATAGCTTCTTTGACTCTGTTAGGGAGTTTCGTGAAAACAAGTAGTTGCCTTACGATGGAATTTGTCGCAGTTTCAGAATGATAGCTTGTTTGTTATTGTTGTTGTTGTCTTCAGTCCAGAGACTGGTTTGATGCAGCTCTCCATGCTACTCTATCCTGTGCAAGATTCTTCACCTCCCAGTATCTACTGCAACCTACATCCTTCTGAATCTGGTTAGTGTATTCCTCTCTTGCTCTCCCTCTACGATTTTTACCCTCCACGCTGCCCTCCAATACTAAATTGGTGATCCCTTGATGCCTCAGAATATGCCCTACCAACCGATCCCTTCTTCTGGAATGATAGCTTATTTAACCGAATTATATGATAAATTTAACGAGATACATCTACGGCTGCGAGCAGATGATTTGAATTTGTGGTAAGCAAAAGCAACTATTTCTGCGTTCATTTCAAAACTGGTCGGATACATACAAAATTAAAATCGGCGACAATTCTATCACTTTCTGCATCTTTCTTCTGCATAAATATATGATGTCATTCTGATATAATATCAGCATTTGAAAGCACTTACAACAGACATCGTAAATAGACTTAAATACATCCTTAATATAATCATTCCAGAATGGGTACCAGAAGCTTTCTCAAACCCTTAAACGCCAGAATTATCATTACAGGATGAGCTGATAGAGCTGTTAACAAATGAAGAGCTAAACTTGAAATTAAAAATGGATATCAATATCCAATTTTATAGGCTCCAGCAAAGACGTTTGTCATTGCTTTCACATCACGTTTACCCGAAGTTGGATGTACTGTTATCTGAAATTTACTGGTAAGGAAAAGAAACACACTGAAGAGCCTAATATCGTGTAGGTGCCCGGCGAGCACGCACAATTGTCGCAACACGACGTGGCATGGACTCGACTAATGTTACAAGTAATGCTGAAGGGAACTGACTCCTTGAATCCCGCAGGGCTGTCCATTAATACGTAAGAGTACGAAGGTTTGGAGAACTCTTTTGAACAGCACGTTGCAAGGCATCCCAGATATGCTGAATAATGTTCATGTCTGGGGAGTTTAGTGGCTAGTGGAAGTCTCTAAAACTCAGAATAGTGTTCCTCGAGCCACCTTGTAGCAATTCTAGACGTGTGGCGTGTAGCATTGTCCTGCCGGAATTGCCCAAGTCCTTCGGAATGCACAATGGAGGTTGTCTCCATACCCGTAAACGTCCATTCGCTCGAAACAATTTGAAACGAGACTCGTCCGACCAGGCATTATGTTCCTGTCATCAAGAGCCCGATGTCGGTGTTGACGGGCCCAGGAAAGACGTAAAGCTTTGTGTGATGCAGTCATCAAGGATACACGAATGGGCCTTCGGCTCCGAAAGTCCATATCGATGATGTTTCGTTCAATGGTTCGCACGATGACACTTGATGGCCCAACACTGAAATCTGCAGCAATCTGCGGAAGGGTTGCACTTCTGTCCCGTTGAGCGATTCTTTTCTGTCGTCGTTGGTGCCGTTCTTGCAGGATCTTTTTCCGGCAGCAGCGATGTCGGAGATTCTATGTTTTACCGGATTCCTGATATTCACAGTATGCTCGTGAAATGGTTGTACGGGAAAATCCTCACTTCACCGCTAACTCGGAGATGCTGTGTCCCATCGCACGTGCGCCGACTATTATATCACTTCAAACTCAAATCTTGGTAACCTGTCACTGTAAAAGCAGTAACCGATCTAACAACTGCGCCAGACACTTGTTGTCTTTCACAGCGTTTTCCAATAGCAGCGCCGTATTATGCCTGTTTACACACCTCTGTATTTGAATACGCATGCCTTTACCAGTTTCTTTGGCGCTTCAGTGCAGATTGTCAATAGTGGACTGTGGCGATTTAAGATCGGTGATGACGAAAACGACACCAAATATCGAAAAAACAGTGTTACTGCATAAAACTCATGCCTTTCAGAAGTAATGTTATAGATTCGTTAGTCATTTCTGAGTAATTCGCTAATATCGATAACATCTTTTAATAAATATAGTTTAAGACTCTCGCCTTTTTTCCAACACACGATATACAATACCATTCACCCGACAGGGACGACATCCAGTCAGTGTGTTGCGACCCGAGAAAGCTGAAAAACTATGACATACTCTACTCATTTCAAGACAGGGAATTCGTGTATTTTTCTCCGAGAAGGGACGGTAGACCAAGAAAGGTTGGGAACCTATGATTCAGACGAAGGAGCTCTATAAAATCTTTAAAATGTGATCTCATTTTGCCTACGCGCATCTCTCTCTCTCTCTCTCTCTCTCTCTCTCTCTCTCTCTCTCTCTGTGTGTGTGTGTGTGTGTGTGTGTGTGTGGGGGGGGGGGGGGCAAAAGCATTGAAACTGGACACTGCTAACGGCTCCCACTGCTGTACGGGGCTTCTTTCCTGTTCACCAATATGTCGGACTACTGTTTCCGTAAGGTGAGCAAAACATCCGACTCCAGTAAGTAAATGCAATATATAACATGGGACTATTGTGTGTGTGACCCACTGGTGTAAGATCTTCGACGGCTAAATAAGGCCATTACAGCGTTGAAAATTTGCTGTTGTGTAAAAGCTATTAAGGGCCTGCGCACGTTCAATACTTATTTACAATACTAGTTTGTCAAATCTACATACAGGGTGAGTCAAAAAGGACTTAACAACCTGGAAACGATATAGAAATTTATTGAGATACATCACAGAATTGGTGTGTCATTTTGTAGCAAACAACCTCAAATTTCACATGAAAGTGTCAAGTGGCAAGTGGCAATTTGGTTCGATGTGACTACCGTTTGTGATGAAGTAAACATGCCACTGGTAATCAAATTCCCACACTCGTTACAGCAAACCTTGCATAACTTGAGCAACTGCAGCGTAGATTCAATTTTTCTGGTCGGCTACATTGTTTGGTAGGGGAGGAACATACACACGGTTCCAAAGAAATCCAGTGATGTCAAGTGTGGGCTGCGAGATGGCCATGCGACTGGCCCTTCAAGACGAATCCACCGACCTGGGAAGCGATTACCGAGAAAATCTCCAACTTCCAAGAGGAAATGAGATCGTGCACAGTCTTGCTAGTTATGAATCAAACTTGAGGTTGTTTGCTACAAAATGACACATCTACCGGATTCTGTGAGTTATCTCCAAAAATTTTTATATATCATTCCAAAGTCTAAAAGTCCTTTTCGACTCACCCTGTACTGAAGCGATCCCATGCCATCAATAATGTCGTCAATATTGTCAGTTGGCAACATAGTTTAACAAGGGCAAGATGTCTAACACCCCAAGTGAAAGTGTGTGTCGCAATTATATTAACTATAGCTGGCAGGAACCAACAGAAAACAACGGGAAAGAGGTAACGGATCCTGGAATGGCTAAAAAATTACTTGTCGTATGTTAATTTGATGACAAATCAGAAACATGGACCCAAATGATTTCGGAAACCATTCTCGGATGAGTTTTTGTATGTCCATCCTTTTGACTGGAGGTCTGGGGGACCACGGTCGCCCACTATTGTAAGAAAATGAAACACCTACGGCCTACCTTACGCTTTATTTACTGTGTAGCTGCCAGTTTCGGCGCTTCAATGCACCATCTTCAGGACTTAATTGATGCTGAAGGGGTTATCACGAACCATATATACAATGCATCAGTGGGCAACATAACTGGTTTACGCAGATTGTGATGTCGTCTCTCCAACCACCTATTGTCAAGCGACTAGCCAATAAACAACATCGTAAGGACGGATGTAGGTGTTTCATTGTCTTACAATTTTCGGATGAGTCCTGTACCGTACGACAAATTATTATGTTAATGCGACATAGAATAGACATGCAAAATAAGGTAACGAAAAGAAATAGAAGTCGAGGAGCGGCTACAAGTAGCTGAGATTTGCGGCGACATGAAGATCATTCGCATGCTTCAAGTTTAGCGTGACAATATAAGCAAACACATGTAGAAAAATTGGTAAGTAAATCTGTGAAGCAATAGTATCTGTCCAGCAAAGAATATCACAAGTAATTAACGTTTAACAGTTTTATGTTTTGTAGTAATGCGGCAAGATTGTCATGCACATAAATGACGTGTTTTTCGAAGTGAAGCGTTTTTTCCAACTGTTAATAAGTACGATGTTTTGAAATTAATAATTAAAGCAAAGCCATTATGAATCCTCCACTGACTATCCTAAAATGGTTAATACAAAGACTACTGCTGCAAAAGTGTGTTAAAACTATGTTGTATTCAAAGCTGATTGAAAAATTGAATCTGAGGTACGATGTGCACAAAGAATAAACTGACGCCTTGTGTGTGTGTGTGTGTGTGTGTGTGTGTGTGTGTGTGTAGCTCTATCAACACCTGAATGGCGAACATCGTCAAACCGCCAATACT
Source organism: Schistocerca cancellata (assembly GCF_023864275.1). Lineage (NCBI taxonomy): Eukaryota > Metazoa > Arthropoda > Insecta > Orthoptera > Acrididae > Schistocerca > Schistocerca cancellata. Next base: position 289,401,365 of record NC_064631.1, on the reverse strand, counting down.
CTACTTCGCTCGCTCAGTACTTACGAACAACGCTGAAAAATTTTTAGGGACATCAGTACTGCTTATCGGCATTTCTACTACTGACAATACGCCAAAATGTGGCGACGGACCGTTAATGTATTGACGGTTTGACAATATTACTGAAACGTGTCATCGTTACAGAGTACTCATCAGGTCCAAATACTCTTGCTTCCTAGAATTTTCGGATCCGAATTAAGACGATCGACCAAAGGAAATGGCTGTCTTTGGAAATAGATACAGCACAGTGGACCATTCGCAAGTCGTGAACGAAATTTCTACAAAATGTCCGAACAGCCCTGGCGAAACATGGCACTGATACATGGGATAGTACACTGAAGATTATGTACGTTATGGCTGCAGCTCCCATTATGCTTCATCGCGCTAGTGCGGTATTCATGATATAAACACGAGTCAGAAGAGGAGGTCACACATTACAAAAACTATTCTCTTAGCAAATAAATGAACACTTCAAATACCTGGGCAGGCCTATGTTGTTGCCCCCGGTCGACTCCTTACTGCAGTGGCAATGTAAGTGGGGGACAGACTCGGCTCCTCTGTTGCAGCCACCCCTTCTGGCTGTCTCCCAACTTACAGTTTATATACAGTAATTACGATTTCCATAAAAAGCAAACGGGGGTAGAGAAGCTGAGGCAAGATTGAATGCTAGTTGATTCAAAGAATTTGTCTCGCAACGAAAACAAACAAAGTAGAACGGCATGTTCAGGAAGGTGGCTAGACAACACTACAAAAATAATATCAATGAGCAACTTGGATATAGCTAATGTCCGTATCATATGGAAAAAATGTTAAAGATGATCGATACATGAAGCCCTGCCGGCCCGCCAGTACACTATTTCGATACCGCTGTCGCATGGCTTTTGATACTTTAGATTTGATTTGCGCTACTGCACAAAAATACAGAGGTTTGACACACTTAAAAATGCTAGGACCAAGTACTATGTGCCCACAACTCCTAAATTAATGTTTCCATGTAACGTTTGTACTATCCATGGATTTGAATCCATAATACTGCTGTTATCTGTGGATTCCAGCACAATGACACTATTCAGGTTTAACTATTAACATGATCTATGTTCAGCGTCGAAGTGCTGAGACGATATGACATTAAGTTTATTTTTAAGAAGACAAATACGTATAAAGGCTCCTAGAAAAGTGGAATGCCATTAACAAGGTCACGGAGTCGCCGCGTCGCAGTACGGTGCCCTGAGAAGCTCTGAATTGATTGCAGCTGCCAACCATCAGCCTTCTCTGACGTAAAACCTCTTCAGCTATTCCCGGCACCTAGAGCAGTAAGCAAGACCCAGGGATAGCTACTACTCAAGTGGATTGGGTCCAAGACCACTTTAACGCTTGCGTTTGCAATCATCCATTAGAAAACATATTATCCGTATCATTTTGAGCATTGGCAGCGGTTTTCTGAAACTGGTAGTAATTTCGGTTGTTAGAATGCACCGTATCAAGCCATCGCTTTTCAAGCTGTAATAATAGGTTTGATTTAGTGTGTTGAAAATATCTACTTTTTTACCGGTTGTCTTTGCCACTGATTTCGAAAAAAGTTTCCTCGAGACATACCTTAAAAGGAAGATAAGTGTTTACCTCTGCGTCAAAGACCAACTAATGAGACAGGGTACAAGCTTTGAGCGTCCCGTTGTGTAAACTGGTGCGTGCTTATTTCTCCAGTTCCCTTTCTCTTCCACTCTGAGACCTTTTTTAATTCCTAGCCCTACTTATAGATTTTAAATTCGTCCATCTTCCAATCGACGTTTTCTACTGTCTTCCCACTGTCAGTCTATATATTATATCTTCTCTTACTTCAGCTATCATCACTTATTTTACCGCTCAAATAGTGAAACTCATTTACTAATATTAGTGTCTTATTGCCTCATAATTCCTTCAGCATCCGCTGATTTAATTCGACTACATTACAATACCCTTGTTCTCTTCTTCTTGATGCTGCAACCCGAGCTCGATTCCACGAGCAATTCTTGAATCGAGGACTGGAGAATCATCCGACTTACAATACCTTAACAGCAATTTATTTCAACAACCAAGTGGGCGACTACAACCGACAACACACTTCGCCCATTAGGGCATGCATTAACTGCAGATATGCAAGGGTGGAAGATATACTTGTTTAGCAGTGTTCTAGAACCATTATCTGAACTAAAACTAAACTCCGCCCGAAGAGGTCATGAAGGCCCAACGGTACCGACGGCCGCCGTGTCATCCTCAGCCCAAAGGCGTCACTGGATGCGGATATGGAGGGGCATGTGGTCAGGATATCGGTCTCCCTGCCGTATGTCAGTTTACGAGACTGGAGCGGCTACTTTTCAATCAAGTAGCTCCTCAGTTTGCTTCTCAAGGGCTGAGTGGACCCCACTTGCCAACAGCACTCGTCACACCAGATGGTCACCCATCCAAATGCTAGACCAGCCCGACAGCTCTTAACTTCGATGATATGACGGGAACCGGTGTTACCACTACGGCAAACCATTATCGTCCATGTAATAAAATGGAACACCTGCAGCCGTCCTTTCGGTGTTATTTATTATAGCTACCAGTTTCGGTAACTCAATACACAATCTTCAGGCCTCAATGGACGCTGAGGCGGGAAACTTCAATCGCGATCCAATCAGCGGCCAACACCTAAGAACGGGTTTTCTTATGATACTGTAACAGCGATGCTGTGTCTGCAACCATGAACTACCAGCTGACTGGAGAAATCAGTCGACACCTTCCGTCACAAACAGATTTCAACCCGCTAATAACGGACAATGCCGTAATCGCTGAATTATAATCTCCGTTGACTCCAACGCCAACTACTTCGGCCTTAACAGAAATGGTAAATATCGGCAACAGCTTCCATCAATTCACTACTGCCATGAGGACCAACAACGTCCACCTGTAGCCACGCTAATCAATTCAACAGCCGCTAGGCTGAGGGTTGCACAGCAATTAAATCCATATTAATGTACAAGTAAAATCTGCAGCAACATCAACCACGCCAACAGTTGCCTGGATAATCCATGCAGCACTTAAAACCCACGAAAATTCAATCAACTGCAACAACTCAAATGTATTCAACAGCTGCCCAGTTGATTTTTGCAGCATCTAAAACCACTGGTAAATTTAAACAACAAACTGCTACACAGATAATGGGCACAATGGCTTCCCAGCCGATCTGTGCAGCACCTAAAAATTTAATCGCAACTGCAGCAACCTAAACGAACCCCACAACTGCCCAGCTGATTCTTGAAGCACTTAAAATCGTAGCAACATTTGATCGCAAGTCCAAAGTCACTCAAGACAACCATCAAAAAATTCCCTTCAAGGGGCGGGAAAAATCAGCACAAGAACCTCTAGGCAGCCCTCAGCACAATCCACCGTAGCACACTCACCAACAATCTTCCGCCTCCGTGCTGCCACCGGAGCTCCACACGTCCCCTGCCTACGCAAGAGGCACCCTGCGCACGATAGATCTAAAACCAGCGGGTCTTCCAAATTATACCTCTAGCCGACACGACCCGAAAGGCGAGATACACGCTCGCGGCAAGTGTCATACGGCAAAATGTTCATCTTACATGCTCCTTTCAAGACACTGTCAATTCCGTTCAACTGCTCTTCAAGTCCTTGGCTGTCTCTGGCAGAACAACAATGTTGTCGGCGGATGTACCTGCGGATATCCTCATCGGCGCACACGTCTAATAACTTCTTACATTATTTTTTCCTTGAAGGGAGAGGGGGGGGGCAAGTTTGTGTACTGCATATTCGCAACTTAATACGAACGTGTCAGCAGATGAATGATGTGTCAGCAGATAAGAGCAAAAGTTCCGACAGCGTATTAAGAGAGGCTGGTGAACCATAGCAAGGCGAAAAAGCTAACAGTATTGGCCCCGCGCAACCAGACGCAGTTTATCCAGGCGCTACCGGAGGTAACGGGGAGGTAGAAACGAAACGCGTGCGCCGGCCAGTGCGTTTCCGGCGCCGGACAAAAGCGGCGAGGCAATTAAGAAGAAGCGGGCCAGGCCCCTGAGCGGCAATGCGTGGCGCGTTAGCAGGCCACTGTGCCGGACAGCGGTCATTACAGGCACAAGCAGAGCGGGGAAGGGGCGCCGTGCCTCCACTAATACGTGCTCCCTGCTCTGTCTGGCCGCCTACCTACGCGACCATCAGTCTAAATTACTAGCATCATTCTAAAAGGAATGAGCCCCGTAATCCCGCCCGCCACCGTGTCACAGACCTTCCTAACTGCTGGCGCCAGTATGACATTAACAGCGAGCGTGAAGGGGCGATTACTGTTTTCGCCATTTTAAGAAAGTGGCCGAATTGGCGACTCCGCCAAGTGCGAAGTTCGTAGTGTAATATGGTTTCTGATGGCAGAAAAGGTCCGTCCTACCGAAATTGCAGACAGATAACCGAAGTTCATGGAAGTGAGAAGAATTAAACTTCACTTCCAAAATCATGCATCATGTTTAGAGTTTTGGAACTACCGAAGGCTACCGTAGATTATAGTAAATCAGAGTAGATTACGCCAATTTTTCTAGTAGCTACGGTCAGTAAGATCGTAACCGCGTTAGCTGTACGTTAAGTGTTGCGTGATATCGGACTTTACTTTATTTCGGTCACTTTGTTTGCGTATGCGGTCAGTCTCTTAGCAGGTTCCTCCAGAAACCGGTAACGGTGAACTGTTCAGAAAATGAGTTAGGATATAATTATAAAGGACTGCGTAACTTAGGAGCATTTATGTTTTACATAGTTGTCCTTCTGTCGGCCACTTAAAAACAAATAGTATTTATAGTAAAGCTGAAACTGTCAATGTTTTGTTCTTGTTTTATTCGAAAGTTGTTGATATGTAACGTGAAGCAGAGGAATGTCGTCGTGAAAATAAAAAGCAATACACATTTTTTATACAATGTTAGAAGACGTAATTTCCTATACAAAGGTACAATAAAAGAACTACAAAACAAAAACACATCATAAACATCGTTTCAATACTTCCTCGAGCTTATATAAAACATGTTTCTGTTGTTCATAAACAACTTTCGCACTTACCAGTACTAAAATGAAGCTCTTATCTTTCATCATTGAGTACAAAATAACAATACTCTATAGATTATTTTACGTCTGTGCATGTGAACTGTACTTGCATCCAAAGTAATTGCTTTGGTTACATAAAAGCACAGAAGTTACACGATGAAAGAATTTTTTATTACTTATAAAATAATCAGTGGACTAACACTGAACGATATGTTTTTATAGTTGCGTACAAAACAAACAAACAAACAAACAAAAACAAAGAGAACTCGTCGGCTCACAGTTTCTCTCGCATTCATTTAGATACCAACGCTATCGGTAATACTACCATTAAGTCGCGCGGGGTAGCCGCGCGGTCTATGGCGTCTTGTCACGGTCCGGGCGGTTCCGCCGTCGGAGGTCGAGTCCTCACTCGCGCGCGCGCGCGCGCGCGTGTGTGTGTGTGTGTGTGTGTGTGTGTGTGTGTGTGTGTGTGTGTGTGTGTGTGTGTGTGTGTGTGTGTGTGTGTGTGTGTTGTCCTTAGGGTAAGTTAGTTTAAGTTAGATTAAGTAGTGTGTAGGCTTAGGGGCCGATGACCTCAGTAGTTTGATCCCATAAGACCTTACCACAAATTTCCAAATTACTACAATTTATTACGTCATTTATGTAATGTACCAAAAGTACCGAACAGTAGCTTTGGTAGGGCGCAACTCTAATCATGCTGAAAGGCGGGCGAACGAATATTCATGACGACGAACGATCACGATAGCCTTCAATTGAGACTGATGAACCCAGTGGTCTAGGAAAACGTTCAACAGGATAGACTGTTTCACTACTAATGGACTTTGCATGTGCTTCCCTGAAATTTCACGATCAGTTCTTTATCAAAATGTGGGTCAGGTAGATTCCTCAACTTCTGACACTTGAACACAAAAAACATCGAAACTGAGTTGTTACTGACTTCCATCAACCAGCACGACAAGGTCGGTGAGGAGTTTTTGAAACATATTGTAACCTCTGACGAGACCTGGGTTATCGTCTTGAACTCGAGAAACAAAGTGTCAGTCAGTGAAATGGAATCCTTGGCGACACCCCCCCCCCCCTCAAAAAAAAGGGGGGGTGGACAAACAACTTTTGAGCGTCAAAATGTTTATCGCCACATTGTTTTGGGATGGCAATGGCGTCCCATTCATCGACTTTATGCCTAGATGAGAGACCATAAATGCCGCTGCCTGCTGTCATACCCTTCACCGACTATGCTGCGCCGTTCAGAACAAACGGCGTCGGTTGCTGTACAGCGGCATTGCGCTTGCTCACGATAACATTCACCCGCACTGGCGGGTTAGCTTTCACAGTGAAAGTGTATCAACGTCAGGTAATAAGGCAGAAAACCGTGGACAGGAAAAGCTCCTAACCGACAAGGTCTACAGACGAGTGTTGCACCTTTAACATACGCCTTATATGCCGGAAAGCTCTATGGGAAATGACAACCAACTGAAAGAAGACATCAGTTACTTGTCCAACAAATTGGCGCCACGTGAATATGCAGAAAGGATAGGAAAGCTTGTGGTGCGCTATGACGAATCTTTAAATCTGAACGGCGACCGCCTAAAAAAGTAGTGAAATTACAAGAATACCTTAGGTTGTAAAACAAGTTTTCTTTCAAGACTTAGAACACTAATGTCTGGAGAAACAAAGTTCTTTACTTTTAAAATAACCCTCGTACCTTATTCACGAACAGGTGGAGTCGTGATGTAAATGCCGTGTGGCTAGGGCCTCCCGTCGGATAGACCGTTCGCCTGGTGCAAGTCTTTCGAGTTGACGCCACTGTGGCGACTTTGAATGTCGATGGGGATGAAATGATGATGAGAAGGACAACACAACACCCAGTCCCTGAGCGGAGAAAATCTCCGACCCAGCCCGGAATCGAACTCGGGCCGTTAGGTATGACATTCCGTCGCGCTGACCACTCAGCTACCAGGGGCGGACGAGTCGTGATGAAATGGTAGAAAGGAGCTATCGTGCCCCATGACTACACCATATGTGAAACTGTCCATGTTTTTCGTGTATCAACGTGAAAGTTCAACGTGCATATAAGGAATGTTATAACGTTTGTGTCCGTGTAACGCGGCTTAAGAACGGTAGTTGTAAAAAGATCCCAACCGACAATGTCCAGAGAAGATTGCCGCAACTTAAAATTGACTGTCGGATTCAAACTAGGTGGAATTGCTTTTGTCAATGAACGCAGGTCCATCACAACCAGGACCCGAATGGACACTGCGAAGGGAGCTGCAAGCAATTGACATTTGGAGTCTGGCACTTCGTGAAAGGCAATTACTCTTGGCAGTACACAAAGTAGCACGTGTTCACTGGGCTAAACAACAGAGGAAATAGACATTTGCTGACCGGAGGCTAGTAGTATGGTCTTAGGAGCCGCAATCTTTGGCTGTTTTCAAATGATCCAAGTCGTCGAGTGCAGCGGTGGCCCAATGAGCTGTAAGAAAGCTAGCAGCGTTTGAAGGGTACACTTCGAGCTTGACGTGGGATCTGTGTTGCTTTGGGGTATTTATCGTACCAGGAACATAAATCAGAACGTTTCTATCATTATTCTCTATGACCAAGTACTGCCCTTTTTCTACATCTTTATGATGAGTATGTTGTGAACACTCCCGTGTTCCGAGACGACAACGTGCGAGTGTACAGGGCTGCACACAAGCGTTCCTGGTTTTACGAACATACACATTATCACACCACGACTGACACGCGAAACCACATGGTTTTAAACCCGAAGGAAATGTCTGGGATTATTATAGAGATAAACAAATCCGCAATGTGGTAGCTCACCCTATCTAATAATCAATGAGTGGCTCCAGTTGGATATGCCCCATTGGAAGAAAATTTTAGACACTCACTTGTCAACTTGAGACCATAAAGGCAAGAGGAGGCGTTACGAGGCGCCAACGTGACGACTCCTGTCAGTGACTGTGTAGAAACCTGAAAACAATACACGAGGGCCTTCTTTCCCCCCAAGGATGGATCGGTCGCGAAATGCAAAACCACAGTGAAAATAATGAACGTTTTATACGCAGCATGGACATTTGTCGTAGCGTTGCACCAACATTCCAATACTCATCGCAGAAGGTAGCTGCCTTCTATTTCACTAATTCTCTACGGTGGCCTGCAGTTCATCTGTTCTCACGGCCAGGGGTTCGTGTGAGCAGAGAGGTGAAAATCAGGTACAGCGAAGTCGGGGCTGCCTCGTAGGTGATCAAATACTCCCCATCGATAACGCTGCAGGATCGTCTTTGTTGCAGCTGCAGTGGGCGGCCGAGCTCTGTCACGAAGGACAACGCCAACATTCCTCTTCGCTTGAAGAATGAGATTTTCACTCTGCAGCGATTTGTGCGCGGATGTGAAACTTCCTGGTAGATTAAAACTGTGCGCCGGACCGAGACTCGGCAAACGTTTGCAGGAGAGCTTCTGTAAAGTTTGGAAGGTAGGAGACGAGGTACTGGCAGAAGTGAAGCTGTGAGGACGGCGCGTGAGTCGTGCTTGGGTAGCTCAGATGGTAGAGCACTTGCCCGCGAAAGGCAAAGGTCCCGAGTTCGAGTATCGGTCCGGCACACAGTTTTAATCTGCCAGGAAGTTTCATTCCTCTTCGCTTGTTCTGAATTGTCCTTCATAGGCAACTTTCTCGAATCGCCTGATCCATTCACTGATCATCATCATCTGTTGACACTCGCTTCCTTCCCTGAGCGCCTGTACCGTGACATTTGTACGTGTTGCTACACTGCTGTCGCACTTTGCTGTCACGCGTGACAATTACGTTATGTGAGCTGCACGAAATTAGGCGAAACCCCTCAGCACGAAGAAATCTAATGACAGCACGCACTTCACACTTGGCGGGAGACAGTACTGTTCTTTACGAGCTTCACCGTGCGCTCAGAACTGAAAAATGAGATGTGACGCCATCGATGGGAATATCAGAGATACTGCGAAACCTATCTGTGCAAAGCGCCACATGATTTTCACTGTGGTTTTAATTTCGCGACCGATCGGATATTTTTCATTCTTTTTTAAATTAATTCAACTCGCCTTGCAATACCACGTGAGCTTAACATGAAACAAAGTAGGGCAGTTCAGCGTCGATGCTGCGGTGCATTGTTTGCTACATGTATGCGCAGCCTGTAGTGTGCTATAGCCAAACAAAGGGATACACATAATCTGACAGCCTGTATTTGTGAATTATCCAGTCTAAAGAAAGACAAGCACGTGAGGATAAAAACTAAATAAGTAATTTCAATAATTTAAGAGTCGCAAGTTTGCTACCAGTTTTATGTGTGATCCAAGAACGGTCAAGTGATAACTGTGATATAAAAGTATATATAAAAAGGTATGTAGTTTTTGTGTGAGTCGATACCTAATTCTATTTTAAAGTTACTGATTACCATCAAGATAATGATTCCCGTTAAAACCAAGTATCTGCGGAAACTTTAACACTTACAAGCGCAAGGATACACCTGCAGGGTGAAGCTAGCTGTTACGGAACGACAGCGCCTGGCAACGCCTTAGCGTGGTCCTTCCCAGAACTGCTGCTCAAAATGCAGGTCGTCCATAAAAGTAATGATTCTTCGTACTGTCGACTGTTTTATTTGGGAGACGAGGTTTTAAACAGCACCCAAGGCCAGCAGTGAGTCCCACTTTTGGACCTTCGTAAAGAAGGCAACAGGCGTTTTCGTGAAAGATACAGTTTCCAGACCACGTTGACTAATACCTTAGGCAGTATCATGTTGCAGTTTTCTTGTATGCTGAAGCCTCAGAATTTAATGAAGGGTACCGGATTTCAGCGAGCAAACAGTTTAAGTATCTTCTTGCTCGCTCGTCATTCCAACTCGATTATTGAATATTACCACGATAGCTTTTAAGTACGACCACAACCGGAGTCTTCAAGGATGCCGCTCAGACAGCGGTAACGTTCTACTGCCGTCGTAGTTTCTTTTAATACTATCTTTCTCTCTTTTATTCTCATCAATTACTGTGACTGTCGTTCCAAAAATATGTATATGTTGCAGAGTTTAAGGACCCTTTGCCACTTGTTACATTAACTATTTAATTGAGCGCTGTATGTGAGATTTTTATCCAGTCTAATTTTCTCCGAGCCTGTCTACGGCTTTTGCTTACCTAGTTTTGTAACTCCTCACATGGCTTTAACTTCTATGAGTGGATTGATCATGATCACAGTTATTAAGCGATAAGCCAAGGTTAATTACACCTCCAAGTACGAGAAAATCTGGGTCACGGTCAACACGGGGTTACCTCCGAAAGCCACCTTACAGTGTGTGGCGGAGGGTACTTCGTGTACCACTGTCACTGTCCCCCCTTTCCTGTTCCAGTCGCGAGGATTTTTGGGAAGAACGATTAACGGAAAACCTCTTCTATGTTCATGCTCTTTTCGCGAGATACAAGCAGGCGGAAGGAGTATCCAGAATGGTCGTGAAGCCTGTTCCTCCTTCTGGAAAAGAAAAGATCCATTTACAAATGCCTCACATGTATGTTTACCGTCAGTCTATGTACAAATTTTCAACGCACTTCAACATGGCCTACGTACATTGAGAAGCTTTGCTTCCATCGTTGAAGAGTATAACTGAATAAATTCTGAAGCGTAACTGCAGTTCTCGGATTCGAGCCTTTACATCCTGGAGCTCTCTTACCTCTGTTTTGCGCACCCTTGACTGTATGTATCTCCCAAGGCCAAAAAATCCTAGTGCGTCAATCGGATGAACGCGATGGCCCAGAATCTTGCTAACCATCTGCCAATCCATCTGTTGGCGAATCATGGATTTAAACATTCCCTTACTATGAGAGGAAAATTAAGGTGGTGCTCCATCCTGTTGGAACACAACAGAATCTGCAATGTTTTCTTCCTAAAGTTGTGTTTCAAGGGATTGTTTCAGCATATCAAGATAAATGTTTCCTGTGATTGTCTCATCTGCACAATGAAGGCTCCATAAACTATAGTCTTTGCGAATACAATCAACAAGTTCACTTTTGGTCTTTGCCATTCAGTGGTAGCGTGAAGCGGCCCTCTACCCCATATGCAGCAGTTATGTTCGTTAACTTTTGCGCAGATGTGGAATGTTGCCTCATCAGTGAACAATATGGGGTGTTTTTGTGTGCCGCTTCTATCAAATCCTAACAGGGAGCCTGGCGAGCTGTGAATCGTTCGCTGGTTTAATTTGTGAAGTATCTGAATGTGATACACATTTTTCTTTAGCATAAAGTGTTTTCAAAACTGTTGATTTTGAAATGTCTATCTCGTTGCTTAAGCAGACGCTTCTCTCGTTCACGGAACAATCTCTTGTGGTAGTGGTTGTCTTCCGGAGCGTGATAAACGAGCAGCTTTTCCAGTTCTTTCGAACTTATTGACAAGTAACCGGATGTTTGCTCTTGTTAGTGCTGGGTTGTGTAGTATCCCAGTGAGATCCTGTTGCACCTGCAGATAAGATAAACCGCGCAATCAGCAAACCAACTACAGCCACACGTTCCTGTATCGTAAACATTCTTCTTTATTATCCTGGAAAAATACAATACGTCGACATTATCAAAGAAATGTATTATAATTACGTAAATGCATCTATTATGCCTTAGAAATGGATGGAGACTTTATGGCCACTCTTCTCTCTCTGAATTTCTACACAGTACAACGCCGCGATACAAAATACTTATCTTGCGCTGTTTACCTCTGATGTTGGCTGATCATCTCCCTGACGCTTTCATGCTTACTAAACGTCTCTGTAACAAAAAGTGCTGTTCTTCTTTGAACCTTTTCGTTTTCTTGTATCAATCCTATTTGGCACTTATCCCAGACTGACGAGCAATATTCAATTGCTGGTCGAACGAGAATTTTGTAAGCTACCTCCTTTGTAGGTGGACCACAGGGTTTACATCCTGGACCCCTCTCTTATCTTTATTTTGAATTCTGAAGATTCAAAAATGAATCCTAGTAAGACATCTGCGATTTGTTTTATGCGGCCGTTCCACTTTAAATCGATCTGTAGCACGCTCTCAGATATTTAATGGGCGTGACTACTTCCAGTAACCGTTCTGGAATAGTGTAACCAGGTAGTAATGGGACTTTATGCCTGTTTATGCGCAATACGATACATGTGTGTATGTAGTGGGGCAGAGGAATTACAACGTGTTTACAGATTAGTCATGCAAAATAGTTGTGAAAATGGTAAATAACTTACAGAAACATTTTATACAGCCCTGAATGTAGAATATCTTCACGTTTTATTCCCGCTTAACACTGTCACTTCCGGACGCTCCCGCTAGGTGGCAAGCGCGAATGAGTTATTCAACAGTCATCATGGAGTCGTATAACAGTGCAGCGCGTGCGTAGTGTCGTTTATGTTTTCGTGATCCCAAAGCCGCTACTACAGTTCAAAGACAGTTCAGGCCTCAATATCGCAAGCAACCACCTTAAATACCAACTGTGTTAACTAGTAAAATCGTTTCTCCGAAAATGACGCTCTATCACATAGGTCGCTGCGTCAGGGTCGGCCAGGAACCTGTGACGCAGCAATTGAAAATTTTCGGCAGTCTTACTTTCGTAGTCATGATAAATTTACGAGACTTGCCAGCTCAGGATCGAATATGCCTTGTGTTATAGTGTTTTGTTTTGTTTTAGGGCGCAAAAACAACTGGGGACATACGCGCCCAAGTCAAAACTATGGAACACAAAGACAGAGAGGAGTTAAAAAACTACATGTCAATCCCAACCAACGTAAGAGAAGACAGCTAAAAACAGGGACATAGAGAAAGGGCTATAAAACACACCTTAGTGTTACAGTGTGGAAGGTGTAACGGAAACGCTTGTCATTCGTATCTTACAAACAGGAACTGTTGGAAGCTTTAAGAGAAGGTGACAAAGAAAATGAAGTGAGTTTTGCGTAGAAATGCTTTCTTAATAAAATAGTGCTCAGCGATGAAGCCACCTTCCATACCAGCGGTGAAGTGAATCGGCATAATGTTCGGATATGTGGTGAGCAGAAACCACGCCTCGTACTCGCCTAAGGTATTTTTTTTTCCTTTTTCACGCTGTAAGCTGTAAGAAGATTTACGAGCCTTTCTTTCTTGCCTTGTCAACTGTAACTCGCATATCGTATCTGGACACGCACGAACGCTGTATAATGCCTCAATTAGAATAGGATATGGGCACAGAACTTATTTTCCAGCAAGAAGGCGCGCAACCACGTCATCATCGTAAAGTTGTCGCTTATCACCACAGGAGTGTGCCGTGGCTGAAGAATAACTTAGTTACCAGGATCACCTGATTTAACCCCAGTGGACTTCTGTGTATAGGGTTAAATAATAGACAGTGTTTGTTTCTCCGCTTCCTGGGGACGTTGACTAGATGAGACAACGGGTAAACAACCAGCTGCCACCATACATCAAGATCTGCTTCGTACGATTTGGGAGGAAATTTATTATAGATGAGACATTCGTCATGTTAAAAAATGTAGCCACACTGAACATTCGTAAATATAACTTGAAGATATATCGCATTCAGTGCTGCACCAAAAAGATTACCTTTTTCACAATTAAAGGTTACTTTTGGATAACATTTATAAGCACCCTACTGAATGGTACACGTTACTGAATGGTACGAAATGCAGTCCGTCTGCTACAAGCGCGTACGAGGGTGCGTTCAATGGCGCATGAAATCCGGACAGCACGTGTGTGTGCGGCAGCAACAAGCAGGCCGAGTCTCCTTACAACAGGCGTCTTGTCGTGCTGTGGAGAGAGGAGAGGAGGCAGTGTCGAGTTTCTCATTACGCACCCCCCACCCGGCACAGCCAGGGGCCACTTAATGCCGGCGAGTGGAGCGAACTCACAAGCGGCCGATTCTGAGTCACGGAACGGGGAAACGGCGGTTGAGCGGAGCGCTCAGTTGAACACACTTGCCTACGCTGCGAGCGCTGCGCGTGCGCACTCCCATTCTCGGTCGATAGTCGCTCGGGGAGGGGGTGGCGATGGGGGGGGGGCGACGAGGGCGGCGGCGGAGCACTCGTCTGTCCGGTCCCGCAGGCCACGAGACGTTAGTCCAGAGGCCAGAGGTATATAACAAAGCTGCTGCCCGAGTCTAAAATATTCTACCAGGAGCGGCTAGTAGTTAAAAGATCCAAGGCGGAGTCTCCCCGAAACACATTCAAAAATATTTATAAATAATGTAAGACGGAGTCTTAATTACCACCAGCTATTTCGAATATTTTTAGCAGAGATTTAAATAATGAAAATCGGCATTTTCAGAACTGTTGATATCGAATGATGTTTTCCAAACAGGTTGTAGCTACTTTAACGGTTGCATTCCGAAACGCTGGTTCGCTCCGTGTAGCAGAGGTTTGGGGGTGTGGCTTCTACGGCGCACTGCTTTTTTTTTTTTTGGGCTTCCAAAAGACTCTCCAAGCTGAGCTTAATGGACTCTTTAACAATTTACACACGAATTTCATATCTACATCTACATCGATACGCTGCAAATCACATTTAAGTGCCTGGCAGAGGGTTCATCGAACCACCTGCACAATTCTCTATTATTCCAATCTCGTATAGCGCGCGGGAAGAATGAACACCTATATCTTTCCGTACAAGCTCTGATTTCCCTTATTTTATCTTTGTGATCGTTCCTCCCTATGTATGTCGGTGTCAACAAAATATTTTCGCATTCGGAGGAGAAAGTTGGTGATTGGAATTTCGTGAGAAGATTCCGTCGAAACGAAAAACGCCTTTCTTTTAATGATGTCCATCCCAAAACCTGTATCATTTCTCTGAAACTCTCTCCCACATTTGGCGATAATACAAAATGTGCTGCCTTTCTCTGAACTTTTTCGATGTACTCAGTCCTATCTGGTAGCGATCCCACACCGCGCAGAAGTATTCTAAAAGAGGACGCACAAGCGTAGTGTAGGCAGTCTCCTTAGTAGGTCTGTTACATTTTCTAAGTGTCCTGCCAATTTAAATTGTTCGTAATTGTAATACCTAGATACATAGTTGAATTTAAGGCTTTTAGATTAGACTCATTTATCGTGTAACCGAAGTTTAACGCGTTCCTTTTAGCACTCATGTGGATGACCTCACACTTTTCGTTATTTAAGGTCGACTGCCACTTTTCGCACCATTCCAATATTTCTTCTAAATCGTTTTGCAATTTGTTTTGATCCTCTGATGACTTTATTAGTCGATAAATGAGAGCGTCATCCGTAAACAACCGAAGACGGCTACTCAAATTGTCTCCCAAATTGTTTATATTGATAAGGAACAGCAAAGGGCCTGTAACACTACCTTAGGGAACGCCAGAAATCACTTCTGTTTTACGCGATGACTTTCCCTCAATTACAACGAACTGTAACCTCTGTTACAGGAAATCACAGATCCAGTCACATAACTGAGACGATATTCCATAAGCACGCAATTTTACTACGAGCCGCTTGTGTGGTACAGTGTCAAAAGCCTTCTGGAAATCCAGCAAAAGGTCATCGATCTTAAATTGCTTGTCAATAACACTCAGCACTTCATGTGAATAAAGAGCTAGTTGTGTTTCACAAGAACGATGTTTTCTAAACCCATGTTGACTACGTGTTAATGGACTGTTTTCTTCGAGGTAATTCATTACGGTCGGCGGAAGTGGCCGAGCGGTTCTCGGCGCTAGAGTCTGGAGCCGCGCAACCGCTACGGTCGCAGGTTCGAATCCTGCCTCGGGCATGGATGTGTGTGATGTCCTTAGGGTGGTTCGGTTTAAGTAGTTCTAAGTTCTAGGGGACTGATGCCCTCAGATGTTAAGTCCCATAGTGCTCAGAGCAATTTGAACCAATTCATTACGTTCGAACACAATATATGTTCTAAAATCCTGCTGCATATCGACGTTAACGATATGGGCCTGTAATTTTGTGGATTACTCCTACTACCTTTCTTGAATATTGGCGTGACCTGTGCAACGTTCCAGTCTATGGGTACGGATCTTTCGGCGAGCGAGCGGTTTTATATTATTGTTAAGTATGGAGCTAATGCATCAGCATACTCCGAAAGGAACCTAATTGGTACACAGTCTGGACCAGAAGACTTACTTTTATAAAGTGATTTAAGTTGCTTCACTACTCAGGGGATATTCTACGTTACTCATGTTGACAGCTGTTCTAGATTCGAATTCTGGATTATTTACTTAGTCTTCTTTTGTGAAGGCATTTCGGAAGGCTGTGTTTAGTAACTCTGCTTTGGCAGAAATACATGAAACGTATTCGCGGACAACCATCTACGTAACGAAATGACGACAATAACGTCTGTGCCGGACCGGGGCTCGACCCCGCATTTCACGCTTTACGCGAGTGGACGCCTTAATCACTGTGTCTATTTGTCCACGACTCACGACGAGACCCAAACCTCGATATGTTGTCGTTCTTGCGTCACACCCTGTACTCATACACACATTGCATCGCTGTTCTTAACAACACTGGCACTGCAACATCGTATTTATCCGCCAATACCGAGCAGCGACTTTCAATTAAAATGTCCTGCTCTGTACAGGAATTACATAATGTGTGCACGGTTACAGGATGTGTCACAGGAACGACGACATACGGAGGACTGGGTCTGGTCGTGCACGGATAACCAAAGTGATTACGACGACCGCACGCGTAAAGCGGGAAATCCGGTTTCGAGTCCCGGTCCGGCACAGATTATCATTGTTGTCATTTCCTTATACAGCTGGTGGCTGTTCGAATTCGCAACTGCAAATATTTTTCATGTATTTCGTAACAGCTGTTATCGCCGCAGTCCCTGTTTCTTCAGACATCCATGCATGAACGTCAGAAGGAAAAGAACAGAGGCACCGCAATATCGTATTATAAGAATTTCACGTTTCCCTGAAAACGGAAGGGAATCAACACAGTAACCGAACATTCATTCTCGAATCCTTGTCTGTATTTATCACGCTTTGATGTGTCATTAATCTATCTTTAACATTAATGTTTGATAGTGTTCAATAAGCTTTTTTTTTTGTCAAATCCAGGGCTACTTTGTGTACGATTAGATAAAATAAGGCCGCGAAACATGTATTGCTACTTTCAGTTCATATTAAGATACTTGTTTGCGAGCCGCGGTTGACTGCTGAAATGCGAAATTTGCAAGTTTATTTTTGCTACTTGAGGTGCATTTGCACGACTTTCATGCGTGTATTGAATACAGCTGCCAAAACTGCGTATTTTGGGACATAACTGAAGGGGCAAAAAATCGACAGGATTCACTGGCACTCGATAATTTGACTACTGCGTAACAGGTTTGAAGACTTACACAGTACTGCAATCACGAGCCGTCTTTGTACCCTACTGATCGAGAGGAAAACCGGGCACAATCATTGTAATAAAGAGATGACGGGAGGAACTTCCCTTCGACGAGGAGATTGTTAGTGACGGAACTGAGGTCGGACTGAGGAAAGAAAACATGCGCGACTTTTCTAAGGAACCATACTGGCATTTATGTTAAGCCAGTTAGGAAGACCACGAGCGCCAAAATCTGCCGTACGTCCGAATACGAATCCACCGCTTCAACACTGCACCACCACCTCGCTCGGCAAGGAAGAGAGATTAACGTGCAATGTCACGTCGATTAGAATGCTGCTAGACACATCACACGTTCGTACAGGATGGGATAGAAATGAATAAGAATGGATAAGTGACGATATGACAGGCCACAACGGAATAGGAGATCGGGTGTGGCATTTCCAAAAGAAACAGTCCGGCATGCTCCTTAGGCGATTTAAAAGGAACAAAAGCGAATCATATTATACACGACTGTGGGCGCCGCGTTCGCCGGACCTAAGTACTTTTGTGTGTGGAGCAGTCTAAAGGGAAAAGTGTACGCAAATAATCCAACAATGTTAGAAGACTTAACTGCATTAGCGTATTGGTTATTTGTTTGTTATCTATTACATGTTTGTTGTATCGTGGTGGGCAACAATTCGTGCGTAATTGGCGAGCAGTCTGTACTCGGGGCCGGTATTTCGTGAGCCATCCAGTATATGTAGGCTGGAAAGACTAATGTCTCCGAACACCATGGCCTATGAAACAATAATACTAGTAGCTTCGGGGACGCTTTCAGGAAAAGCTTCGATAGCTTTTAGTATTGTCAAAGTATCGTGTATTAGTTCTCGACAGATGTATGAATTGCACGCTGATGTTTATTATATTACTCGAGCAAAAACGTTGAGGCGACGTAAAAAGCTTGTGTTGCTGGAGTCTGGACTGAATAAAGTATATTACAGAAAAGATACACTACCAAATAACTGAAGCCAGTAGTTTAAGTAAAGAAGCCTTGTAAGTGAAAGGAAAATGGAAATAACTATCGAAACCATAATAAACATTTACAACAAAATGTACATTGTCATCAAGCCGGCGCATCTGCAATCGAACGCGACACCGTCTCTGAAAAAGTTTTGCTACCAAAACTAGAACGGAAAGAAATGCATCTTTGTGTATTGCGTCCGCACCTCAAATAAAAAACTCCCATTAAAACCTAAACAAGAAAGACTCTAAAATGGATTCATGGTCACATACGAAGAACGAAAGACCTCTTTTGGACGAACTCATAATCAATATATTTGACTCGAACCCAGAAACAACAGTACCCTGGTTCAAGTACGTTAAGTCCTAGAGGAAATGGGTATGCGAGATAAAGAAGGACTGAACAGAAACATATTCAGAACGGCAACTGCGAGACGACTGGCATTTTCCAAAGGTGAGAAACTGAAAACAGCTGCAAAATTATGAGATGAAGGACATGCCAGACGTAGTAAACTGAAGAAAAACACGTAGCGCAAACGTATGACATGGTATAAAGGAAAAATTTAGTTATTGGTCTCATGTGTACGCTTTACTGGATGAAAATAGCAAATGCTGACAAGCATGTCATTACGCCATCTTTGCAACAATGCACAGTATTTTACTAGAGAGGGTCTTCCAAAAATAATATAAGTATTTCGAACGTATATACGAATATTTATTAACGGTAAGACATACAACTATGGAATTTGGGACGCATTTACGAATCTCTCCAGCTTAGATTAGATGTTTAATATGAACTGCCCCGTCACGAACAATATCACATCGATACTCGAAATTCCTCCCATACTCGGGCAAGCATGTCATCGTGACTGATGATATGGCAGTCCGGACCAGGTTCCTCAACTCTTCGAGGTTCTGTGGTGGTGTTGGTGCATAAACACTGTCCTTATTGAAATCCCACAGAAAGAAGTCACAGGGCGTCACGAAGGTGGAAAGTTGCGTGTCACTGAACACGATGCGTTGTGCGAAAGCGTTATCATTGTCAACAGCATTATGGAGCTCTTCAGGAAGGGCCACACTTTTGCGTTTGTCGTCATGACGTAATGTCTAATTAGACAATATATACGTTTCTCCCATAACCGAGCCGTGGCCCAGCGATCGATAGTTTTGACAACGTAAAACTCTGTAATCTGTATATTCTTTCTGAAACAACCTTTATATTATAGGCATAATGCTACTGTCGGTATTTTTGTTTGAGAGAACTATAGCTAACCCAGCTATGAAATGCACACACAGTTTGACACCGAAGCTCATCTCGAATTTCTGACACACTTCAAACTTTCACAACCAAAGAAATCGGTGATCAGTGGGTGAAACACCTTTGCACGTATAGTGACGCTTACGAGGTGTTGGCATACTATCAGCAAATACGGTACCAATCTAAATCTAGAATAAGTAACTACTGAAATTAAAAAATTATTTAACAGCTGCCGTATCAGGATACATCTGCAACATTATGTTTAAAAGGGCTCGTTCGAAGAAAAAGGAGTGGGGGAAAGAGGAGCAGAGAGAGAGAGAGAGAGAGAGAGAGAGAGAGAGAGAGAGAGAGATTTTATGGCCTCTGTAAGGGCTGTCGTATAAGCTATTCTATCGACTACCCCATTTTTTTAAAGGGCGATAAGAGTTCTTAGTCTCGCTGACAAGAGGTCGTTAGGGAAGGCGCGCCTGCTTAGTTCCGGAGAAAAAAAAGGAAAACGTCAAACGACACATCCTTAGATGACGGAAATCACACACAGTCTACATCAGTATGAACTGAGTAAGATTTCAACCATTCTCCTTATCTCCAAAAGTTATCTTCAGCGCTTAGTCTGCTTTTTCCCGACATCCTACGTCTTCCGAGATGATGATTAGTTAAGTACGTTAATTAGGGCAGAAGCTGGTCTGGCGTAAGTGTTGTCCACTGAAACAAGATCCGCAGCCGGCGACCGTAAACTGGGACAAACGATACAGCGTGGACGCCCGAGATAACCAAGTCGCTGGGATGCTCCCATGTTGAGAAACGTACTCTACAAAACAGCAGACACGTACGAGTCAAATGCGCGTGCAACCCAAGAGGTTTTACAACTTAATTCAATGACGTTTGTTACCTCAGTATGTAAAACGGTCGAGTAACATCCGATATAACTCATCGTCACGTCACCGATACAATATGAAACTGCTTCAGTAGCGCAATCGCGAAGTTTCTAAAATACATGCCGTAACAACGAATTCCGTTGTTCTCGTGACATTACAATTATTGACTTCGTCAGCTCTCAAGTGCGTCATCTCTCAGTTTCACCTAGACCTCAGGCTAAGCCACAGCTCACTCTGCCACCACAGTCTATAAACCGAAAGATAATACACTAGAGAAATTAACATTACCGTTGCTCTGTTATATCTCTGCTCCATTTCGAATATCAACAGGCAGCGAGAAAAAAATAATGTCTCACGTCTATTATTTGCGTTAATTCACTGATGTTCCAGAACAAGACTTACCACTGTCAATAGACAGACGTGCCAACTTTGCTCTGGTGAGAACCAAAACTCAGTTTAGCTGATACAGAATGTCACAGATTTAAGCTGTAACAGATAAACCTAGTTTAACAATTTGTTTCTTCTAATGTAATTCATAGATTCCACTACACCACAAGACAGAAGAGCTCGACTGCCTGTACTATGAATATCTCCTCCTGCGGTTACCGTTTACGCTGCTAATTCGCTTAGAACTGCAATAATTTAAAGTACAGTAGTACTGAAAGACTCTTGTAAATCTACTCTCCGCAAGCCATAACACACCGCTTGTGGGAGGACACATCTACCAATATTATTTCATGTCCCACTGAACGAGAGAAAAAGTATCTGTACTCTGTGCCCTAATTTCTCTTATCTTATTCTTTCCATCTCTACGAGAGGTACATACGGGCGCACCATACTCGTCGCACAGTCTCCTTTAAATAGACAGTCTCTAAATTTACCCAAAAGTGTTTCACGAAAACTATGTCATCTACCTTCAAGTCTTTCCATTTAATATTGTTAATATCTGCAACCATTCTTCCAGATTTATGTTTGTTGTTGTTGTGGTCTTCAGTCGAGAGACGGGTTTGATGCAGCTCTCCATGCTACTCTATCCTGTGAAAGCCTCTTCATCTCCGAATAACTGCTGCAACCTACATCCTTCTGAATCTCCTTAGTCTACGCGTCTCTTGGTCTCCCTCTACTATTTTTACCCTCCACGCTCCCCCCCCCCCCCCCATACTAAATTGGGGATCCTTTTATGCCTCAGAACGTGTCGTACCGACCGATCCCTTCTTATAGTCAAGTTGTGCCACATATTATTATTCTCCCCAAATCTATTCAGTAACTCCTCATTAGTTACGTGATATACCCATCTAATCTTCAGCATTCTTCTGTAGCACCATGTCTCGAAAGATTCTATTCTCTTCTTGTCTAAACTATTTATCGTCCATGTCTCACTTCCATACATGGCTATACGCCATACAAATACTTTCAGAAACGACTTCCTGACACTTAAATCTACACTCGATGGCAACAAATTTCTCTTCTTCAAAAACGCTTTCCTTGCCACAAAGTCTACATTTTATATCCTCTCTACTTCGACCATCATCAGTTAATTTGCTTCGCAGATAGCAGAATTCGTCTATAACTTTAAGTAGTAAATCTAATTTTCTCAGCATCACCTGATTTATTTCGACTACGTTCCATTATACGCGTTTTGCTTTTGATGATGTTCATCTTACATCCGCCTTTCAAGATACTATCCATTTCGTTCAACCGCTCTTCCAAGTCCTTTGGTGTTCCTTAGAGAATTAAGGCGTCGTCGGCAAACCTCAATGTTTTTATTTCTTCTCCATGAATTTTGATTCCTACTATATATATATATATATATATATATATATATATATATATATATATATCATCGGGGATAGGCTAAAACCGTCTCACTCCCTTCTCAATCACTGCTTCCCTTTCGAGCCCTTCGACCCTTAACTCCCATTTGGTTTCTGTACAAATTGTAAATAGTCTTTCGCTCCCTGTATTTTACTCCAGCTACCTTCAGAATTTATTCAGATTTGTGTTTATCATGTAGATATGAACAAACGTTATCCGTATTTTGCAACTGTTTGTCTGTTTAGTTTGTTTTTAAGCAAACACGTGTGATCTAACCATATCTACGGATAGTCAGTAGTCTAAAAGAGAAAGAAAATAGATTATTGGTATTTTGATAAGAGATATGCAGCGTTTCCTAACACCACATTTAAGCTGTCTTTCTACACATGTAGGGTTGCCACATCAGACGATTAAGTGAAATTATCTATTTACAATTTCAGGGTTGTTAAATGTGCTAACATGAAAAACTGTAGACTTCCAACAAAATGTGAAAAATAATTAACTTTCTTTTAACCTTAGATTACTAAACGCTCGGAAAATTGATTGCAGTTGACACCAATTCTCGGTTCTGGTCAGAATGGTATTGTCAGTATAGGGTGTACTTATTTTGTATATGACATACCATTGGAAACGTTTTAATTGTAATTAAATAGTGCACAAACTTTAAATTACGAGTTCCTCTGAATAAAATATAGAGTAGTAAAATTTACGCTAGTTTAGTAACAATGTAACATCCCCACTTTAGCGTTCTAGGTTTGAAAGACCTCTTATATGCCAGTATGAATACGTCAACTATGTTTCGTTGAAAACAAAATAAACATTAATAAACATTCAGTTACAGTAGACTGGTGACATTTGTTCGTTTATAGATGATAAACATAGTATTCCATTCAAGTTCCCCGAACATTTTTGTTACTTTTTTATATGGTCTTTATACCGAACTGTTACAAGCCTAGCAGCGCGTCTCTAAACTCGTCGGTATCTGCTGCCATGCCTACTTGATGTGGCTTCTGAATAAATTGTTTTACGATAAATACGTGGAGATGTCAAACTGCCTCGGCAATGTTCATTAATTCAGATAATGAAATTAAACGATCTTATGTCATTACTGGCCGGGACATGCCTGCCTGCGGTTGTTCGGCCGCTTGTCTCAAGTGTTTCTGTTTGACACCACTTCGACGATTGGAGCGTCTATGAGACAAAATGAGGACAACACGAACACCCACCCCACGAGCGAAGAGAATCCGCGAGCCGGCCAGGAATCGAACCCGGGACCCCTCGATCTAGGGGGTAACGACGCTAACCACTAGAGCATGAACTGCAAACAGTTGAGATAATGGGCAACTGCGAAGCTCATGAAAAAACAACACGACTGAAAGCGGTGTGGCTATCTGATACTGCAGGAGGAATGTGCTTCCACGCGCACCTGTCGCGGGGTCACGGTACGATGGGGACGCACACCGTAGTACTACGCACGCTCCGCCGTGCGTACTACGCACCTGCCCACTGCCACGCCCATCGGACACGTGCGCTGCGCCTGCGTCACGCGCCGGCGTGGGATGTGGGCGGCATGGTGGGGAGGCGGGCTAGCCAGAATGACCGCTGGCCGCCACAACGGCCGGAAAATCAGTACTCGGCGCGCGCCTGTGCGCTGGCCGGCAAGAGGGCAGTGCAACATGCGCGCTGAGGCCACCCAGGCTGTGTTTGGTTTCGAATTACTTTATACAGGGTGGCGAAGGGGAACGGGAAATTTTGAACGTTACAGTTGGCGGCACTGTAGCGCCGGCAGATGTTCGAAACTTGGCACAATTGATGTGAACGCATTGCCATTTACTAATCATGGAGAATTGGACTGGTGCGGAACGTGCAGTAGCTGTGAGAGCGTTTTACAAAAATGGTGATAGCGCGAATGCCGCGCAGAGAACATTTCGACAGCATTACCAGCTTGGACGTCATGGACGTGTCCCATCTGCGCATGAGATTACAACGTGGGTGCGTAATTTTGAAGAAACAGGATCTGCCTGGAAAAAGAAACCTCAAGGTGACATTCCAACGGTACGTACCCCAGAGAACATTGCAGCTGCTAGAGCTGCAATCGAGAAGTCCTCGCCGCTCCGTTCGACAGCATGCATCTTCGCTAGGGATTACGCGACGAAGCTTACAAAGAATACTGCACAAATTAAACTTCCATCCCTATAAGTTGCAGATTGTGCAACACTTACATGAACGAGACCCAGCGTCACGTATGGAGTTTAGTGGCCAGATATTGGCTAAAATCAACGAGGACGCGAATTTCCTTGGTAACTTATGGATACCAGACGAAGCCCATTTCCACCTGAACGGATTTGTGAACAAACAGAATTTTCGTTATTGGGCACAGGACAATCCTTGTGAGTTTCACCAGCGACCACTACATAGCGCCAAAGGTCACAATATGGTGTGCTGTATCATGTCATGGTGTTATCGGCCCTATTTTTTTTTTTTAACGTGAGGATGGTAGTGCAGTGACAGTAAATTTCGCTCGATATGTTGAAATGCTTCAAACATTCTTTACGCCGAGACTGTACGAGCTTAATCTTAACGTCGAAAACATGTGGTTTCAGCAGGACGGAGCCACGTCACACACTGTTCGACAATCGATGGCAGCAGTTCGTCAATTGTTTGGAAGACGCATTATTTCACGTAAGGTGACATTGCATGGCCTGCGAGATCCCTTGATCTTAGTGTGTGCGACTTTTCCTGTGGGGACATCTTAAAGGCAAGGTGTACCGTACACGTCCTGCAACAATCCATGAACTGAAGGAAAACATTGAAAACGAAATCACTGCCACTCCCCAAGATTTGCTACACCGCGCATTCCAGAGTTTTCATAACAGGCTGTTAGAGTGTGAACGCCGAATGGGAGCACATCTTTCCGATGTCATCTTCAAAAACTTTTGGACATTTTGATTGTAAAGACATACTGAATAATGGCATACCGAATACATTCACTTTCGTTAATAAATTACTAGTTTAATGAATTTATTCATGGAAATGACGTTATTTCGAAATTTCCCCTTTCCCTGCGCCACCCTCTACTAGCAGCCCCGATTCTTTAAAGAATTCAACTCCCATGTACTGGGACCGATGACCTTGCTGTTTGGTCTCTTCCCCCTAAATCAACCAACTCCCATGTACAAAACAGCTTCAAATGTCTGGTTACCAAAGCCGGTATTACACTATTATTCGTCAAATTTCTTTGCCAGAGAACTTTGACGTGGCGCTAAAAAGGGGTATTCAACTGTCGTCATATTTTTCGTCAAATTTCAAAATGACGGATAACAACTTGTTGCTAGTACCACAATTTGAGTTTGGAAGAAACGCGGCGGAAAAAAGGAAACATACACTCCTGGAAATGGAAAAAAGAACACATTGACACCGGTGTGTCAGACCCACCATACTTGCTCCGGAAACTGCGAGAGGGCTGTACAAGCAATGATCACACGCACGGCACAGCGGACACACCAGGAAACGCGGTGTTGGCCGTCGAATGGCGCTAGCTGCGCAGCATTTGTGCACCGCCGTCGTCAGTGTCAGCCAGTTTGTCGTGGCATACGGAGCTCCATCGCAGTCTTTAACACTGGTAGCATGCCGCGACAGCGTGGACGTGAACCGTATGTGCAGTTGACGGACTTTGAGCGAGGGCGTATAGTGGGCATGCGGGAGGCCGGGTGGACGTACCGCCGAATTGCTCAACACGTGGGGCGTGAGGTCTCCACAGTACATCGATGTTGTCGCCAGTGGTCGGCGCAAGGTGCACGTGCCCGTCGACCTGGGACCGGACCGCAGCGACGCACGGATGCACGCCAAGACCGTAGGATCCTACGCAGTGCCGTAGGGGACCGCACCGCCACTTCCCAGCAAATTAGGGACACTGTTGCTCCTGGGGTATCGGCGAGGACCATTCGCAACCGTCTCCATGAAGCTGGGCTACGGTCCCGCACACCGTTAGGCCGTCTTCCGCTCACGCCCCAACATCGTGCAGCCCGCCTCCAGTGGTGTCGCGACAGGCGTGAATGGAGGGACGAATGGAGACGTGTCGTCTTCAGCGATGAGAGTCGTTTCTGCCTTGGTGCCAATGATGTTCGTATGCGTGTTTGGCGCCGTGCAGGTGAGCGCCACAATCAGGACTGCATACGACCGAGGCACACAGGGCCAACACCCGGCATCATGGTGTGGGGACCGATCTCCTACACTGGCCGTACACCACTGGTGATCGTCGAGGGGACACTGAATAGTGCACGGTACATCCAAACCGTCATCGAACCCATCGTTCTACCATTCCTAGACCAGCAAGGGAACTTGCGATTCCAACAGGACAATGCACGTCCGCATGTATTCCGTGCCACCCAACGTGCTCTAGAAGGTGTAAGTCAACTACCTTGGCTAGCAAGATCTCCGGATCTGTCCCCCATTGAGCATGTTTGGGACTGGATGAACCGTCGTCTCACGCGGTCTGCACGTCCAGCACGACCGCTGGTCCAACTGAGGCGCCAGGTGGAAATGGCATGGCAAGCCGTTCCACAGGACTACATCCAGCATCTCTACGATCGTCTCTATGGGAGAATAGCAGCCTGCATTGCTGCGAAAGGTGGATATACACTGTACTAGTGCCGACATTGTGCATGCTCTGTTGCCTGTGTCTATGTGCCTGTGGTTCTGTCAGTGTGATCATGTGATGTATCTGACCCCAGGAATGTGTCAATAAGGTTTCCTCTTCCTGGGACAGTGAATTCACGGTGTTCTTATTTCAATTTCCTGGAGTGTACTTGACTGAAGCCATAGGTATTACGTCGAGATGATCAAAGCATGCAGCAAAATTTGTTATGAGAGCTGCAAGTGGAGGACGTCGAATCTTATATATAAATTACTTGCGAATGGATCAGTGTGTATTTCAGTACTTGCTCAGTCAAGTGACTTCTCATATTACAAAACAGAATACACTCTTGAGAAATGCTATACCTGCAGAAGACAGGCAAACTGTGACACTGGGATTTCTTGATACAGGAAAGAGCTACTCTAGTTCACAACACAGCACTCGCATATCACCTTGCACATTAACCAAAATAATTCCAGAAACGTGTGAAGTGTTTTATAAAGCACTGAAGGGGGACTATGTGAAGGTAAATAAACGTTTAGCACACACTATGGGCAATAAGAACTATTTTTATTTTTGAATAATTTAATTAATGGAATTAGTGTTCCAAGAACTACAAAATTAATAAAAAGTACGAAACAGATGAAGCGCTTTTTAACTTGTGGTATCCAGAGTTCAAAAATAGACAAAGTAGAGTGGAAAGCAAAGAAAGAATTTTTTATTTTAGAGTGACCACATCCTCTATTGCGGCTTTCTGAAAAGCGGCCTGGATGTTTGCAGATGTAAAGGTAGATGGTTGTAGCTGTGCTTGTGGGCATGAAGTAGCCTGCAGCAATTTCATCTGCTTATCAGTACATAAAAAATAAAAAGTCGAAGGAACACAACAACTTTGAAGCCATGTTTACAAACATGAGACGTCAAATAGCTGCAGTGACGCCCACGCTCCAAGCGATTACATTTCAAACTGCAGTGAACAGAAGACGAACGACTTGTATGATCAAATGTACGGTGAGGCCTTACATTTGATCATATTTATTTGATGACAGTCGAGTTCTGACAAGGTTCCCTATTAAACCATGAAATTTCTTTGCCATAAATATTTGACATATTAGCTTCGACAAATAAATATGATAGGTAATACCGGCCTAACGTATAAATTTTTATGTTGAGAACTGAATACTGAAGATGAAAATACGTAACTACATTAAGTTGATTTTATCAGTTTCGAAGTCAAAGACTAATGAAAAATTTTAGTAAAGTTTGAAATCTCGTTTACAGTTTGTTGGAAACCTCTAAGTGGTCTCATTCTCAAACACTACAGCCTAGGTAATTAGCGCGCCGTGAGATCCCTGCAGTTTAATACGTGTCTCCCTGTGTTAAACCTATAATGGAAGACTGTACTTCATAATGAGGAATGACAGCATTTAAAATTTTTAAATTTGGTCAATATGAAATACTGAATATTAAATTTTTGTTAGCTATAAAAGTCGAGTGGCAACCTACAACTGGGACCGTGAATCGTTTTAGACCTTCAGTAATACAGATACGGCAGCACGTTACGAAGCAGATGCCACACGAGTTGCCTGATACTATGTGATTTGCCTGGATGTAGTGGTAAGGGCCGTTTATATGGGCCATAGAAATGGCTTATTGCCAACAATACCACGTGTTTCCGTAAGAGCGTGCAAAAATTTAACAGGACGTAGAGGGCGCGCCACTAACCAATTTGAGACAGGGAACCTGGGATCGGAGAAGACATCTTAAGGAGGTAATAGGAATGAAATCACAGTGCTGCGTACTTTTTTACTTACAGTAATTACAGTTAACTGTAAATACCATCATTGAAACAATGAATATACCATTTGTATTGTATCTTACAAAACGCGCTGAAACTGACAGCCATTAACCTCAAGGCAAGTAGGACATCGGCGAACAAGATTCTGTTGCGCCGTGACTAATATCCCTGGTGTGTTTCGAATCACATCACAGGCAGCTACAATTCTGGAAACTAATTCCATCTCCGTATCCACTGGGGTCCCATACACAAGTGATTTTAAAAATCCCCAAAGGAAATACTCAAGGGGATTCAGGTCAGGTGATCTCGCAGGCCATGGAACAGGACCTCCGCTTCGAATCCAGCGACCAGGAAATACACCACTGAGATGCTTGCGGAAATCCACACTGAAGTGAGGCGGTGCACCGTCATGCTGTTGGTTCTTAACACGTTCCATCATGGGACAATGTACAAGATGACAACTATTGCACAACGTGAAATAAATCGTCATAACTTCTGAACGGTTTGCGTTAGGTCGTTCGAACTCCACGGTTGGCCGCGGGGAATGGTGGGAATTATTAGCATGTGCATGTCATGGTTTGATTTAGCGACAAAGCCCCCTTTCATTTGGATGGGTTCGTCAATAAGCAAAATTGGCGCATTTGGGGGACTGAGAATCCGCATTTCGCGATCGGAAAGTGTCTTCACCCTCAACGGGTGACTGTGTGGTGTCCAATGTCCAGTCACGGGATAATCGGCGCGGTATTCCTTGATGGCACGGTGACTACAGAATGGTACGTGAAGGTTTTGGAAGATGATTTCATTCCTATTATCCAAAGCGACCCTGATTTCGACAAGATGTGGTTCATGCAAGACGGAGCTCAACCCATCGAATCAGGAGAGTGTTTGATGTCCTGGAGGAGCACTTAGGGGACCGCATTCTGGCTCAGATACCCAGAGGCCACTGGCATGGGCCTCGATTGGCCGCCATATTCTCCGGATCTGAACACATGCGACTTCTTTTTGTGGGGCTATATTAAAGACAAGATGAAGAATAGCCCCAAAACCATTGCACACTTGAAAATAGCCATTCAGGAGGTCATCGACAGCATCGATGTTCCGACACTTCAGCAGGTCGAGCAGGATTTCGCTACTCGTCTGCCAATGATGGCAGGCATATCGAACATGTCACAACCTAAATCCGAATACCTGTAGTGACGTTTACATATTGAATAAACTGTGTGCACGCCGTACTTTGTAACCAATTTACGTATTTCTTTCATCTAGTTCATTAATTGTCACACTGTAAATACAACACTGGCACCTTATGGACAAGTGAAGTATAGAAAACCTGCATCATGACTTCCTAGTATTCAGGTTCGTCCCTCTTGTTTCCCTGCAGGGAATAAAGAATGTACGTGTAAATTAACACTACAGTACGTGTAAACCTGTGCGCATGTTCGTTGTAAATAAGCTGGAAAACAGTGTGCTAGACGAAGTGTTAGACAGTTTTACTTCCATAGCTCCTTAAGCTGGCTACTCCGAGCCCAGGTGGCCTATCTCAAATTGATTGGTGGAACATTCTCTATGTCCTGTTACGTTTTTGCACGGTCTTACGGAAACACCCAGTATAAAGCGGTAACATTGCTGGGCATACGAATTCCATTGTTTGGGGCAGTAATCTTCCAGACCACAAGTTTTTACACGGACACACTACTGCCGTGAAATGGACGAAGGCGAGCCGGCCGCTGTGGCCGAGCGGTTCTAGGCGCTTCAGTCCGGAACCGCGATGCTGCTACGGTCGCAGTTTCGAATCCAGCCTCGGGCATGGATGTGTGAGGTTTAAGTAGTTCTAAGTTTAGGGGACTGATGAACTCAAATGTTACGTCCCATAGTGCTTAGAGCCATTTGAACCATTTGATTCACCTCCTCATCTCCAAAGAGCATTAGCACTGGAGAAAGAATGGCATAAGTGCTGTGACAGCCCTCTCTTACCAATTCATGAAGACTGTCTACAAGAAAATCTCAGGCTAAAATCTCGGAACCCTTCTTGGATTCTAGAAAAGAAGCTGGCCCAAGATCAATTTACAGTAAGTGATGCTTGGCGCAGCGACTGGCTATCTTCAAACCCGGAAATATCTGGTCTGATCTCGGACCCAAACAAGCAACCTCTGGTTTCAATCAACCCAGGAAAATCTGGACATCACTTAACCGGATAAGAACCCAATACGGCAGATGTCAGTTTTGGAAGCACAAGTGGAAGATTGCTGATAGCCCTTTCTGCGACTGTGTAGACGTGCCTCAGACCATCAGCCACATCGTTATGGATGCCCACTTCGAAGGTTCAATGGAGGAGATTCATCAGGCCAGTGAGGAAGCTGTGGAGTGGTTAAAGACAATGGACATCCATCTGTAACAATACTGATGTTACTCATAGATGGTGGTCTAAACCTGTATATGTTTGTAAATACATAAATAATTGTACATTGTATTTTGTAACAACTCACTGTGTCTTCAATCCATACGAAATATATGTATGTACGTACTGGCCCTGAAGTCCCATTCAGCACTGACCGCGCCATATCATCCTTTGCCAATGGCGTCATTCGGAGGTGGTTCTGGCCGTTGTCACTAACCCACACCTGGGAGCCTCTACTTCTCACCCAAGTAGCTCCTGAATTGGCATTACGAGGTTGAGTGCACCCTGTTCCACTATTCCCATTGCTGGCGAGGGTTGGGCGAGGCCTCAACCATTTATGATAGCGTAGTTTTCAGGCAGCAACTGGCCCACCAGAGGGAGTAGTGAGAACGGTAATCCGAGGGTCGTGGGGTCTAGTCTGTAAGCGGAAATTTTATTACTTTCAATTTTTAGGTTACTTACATGACAAATAAACGGAAATAATGCTCTATATACATTATTTGTTAAGGTTTTCATAAAAGACATCAAAAGGAAAGGGAAAGGCAAGATATTGGAATGTCTTCGAATCAAAACCTGGAAAACTTATAACAGCCTCGCAACAAAATTTGACAGATGTGATGAAGCCCTACGAGCAGGAGAACGAATTCCTTCTGTTAACTCACTGGTGGGGAATACGTCTCTTCTTGATTTTACTATAGTTTTCTGGTGTTGCGAACTACATGAAGACAACATCACAGTCCATGAACAGGCTCCCGAATCATCTAATTGTATCTACTGAACCATTAATATACCGCAAATTTCGAACAGTAACGTCCCGGTAACACTCCCTTGCGATATCCTCGAAATTAATCTGTCGAATTTGCTCTCGACGATAAATAAATAAAAAAAAGGAGCTTTTCCGTGGTTAATAATGCCGTTTTTCGAATATTTAGAAATTGTGGAGTACTGCTGTCAGAGAAGTATTTTGATGGCTAGTGTGACTAATTTTTCTCTTTTTCTTATGCACCCGGTATTTACATACAACAAGCCTTCGGAATAATTTTAGTCGTAGCGTCGCAAAAGCAAGATTAAAAAGAAAAATCTATTTTCCTTTCTCTTTACGCTTTCGATCGTCAATTTAAAAGATTTGCAGTTCTTAAAAAGCTACTGGGGTACTTGACTTCAGCGTCGTGCATTGTTGTTGAATGGGAGGAGCGCGCACTTGCCAGTACCAGATATGCAGGGGGGGAAAGCGGGCGACACACACACACACACACACACACACACACACACAAGTTAGAAACAAAGTCCATTATCAAAGAGAAAGAGAAAGAGAGAGTAGTAGTTGACTACTTCACTGTCCTCCATATAGACCGCTTCCCCCTTCTACAGTGACGGGGAAGCTGAAAAAGCAGAAGGGGGCCGTGTGTGCTGTTGCGAGTGGGGAAGCAGTGCAGTTCACTGCAGTGCTGGGCCGGGCTGTGTGGGGGCAGCAGACGGATGCTGGATATCTGGGTGTGTCCGGACGCGGCGGGTGCCGCTAAGCTGTGCAGCTTCCGGCCGCTAAACGCGCTTAGTTAACGAGCAGCCGAGGACCCTGCTGCGGCCGGGCCGCCATTCAGCTGGAGAGCCCGCTAGCGCCTTTGTCACGGCGTGGCCCCGCGCTAATGACACGTTTTCGCATACCCGCCACGCCGGCAGGGGACGAGTCTACGACAGAGGGAGCAATGGCGAAGCGGGTAAAGAGTAACACCCATTGGCCTAACGAGCCAAGTAACATCTCGAGGGCAGCCAAGGGACTGCTCTCATATATCAGTTAACGTTAGATTACTAAACCCTTCTAAATTTACGACTGCGGTACGGTATAAAACAGGACACTTTGTACTTAATTTGGTGTATAACATACCATTGCAGATCTAATAATTCTAATTAACTAATGTACAATCAATAAATTACGATTTTCTTTGAATGTGGAACAATAAAATTTACCATGGTTTAGTAGCAATGTAACATCCCCACCCTCTTTAGTGTTCTAGCATCAATGAGCACCTTAGAATATGGAACAAGTTTGAGTGTGCCCCTCTAAGTGGTGATGGAATCTCTAGCGTATCTGAAGTTACTGAAGAAGAAGAAGAAGAAGAAGAAGAAGACGCTGCGTAGTAGGTGCTGTGTGGATGTAAAACGCGCGCGCGGTAGGTGGAGGAGGAGGAGGAGAAAGGGGGGGGGGGTGAATGGTAAGCTGATTCACCACACCCCCACAACGAAAAATCACTTTAGTACAAGCCTTTATATTTCTCCACATATTAATTTCCAACTTTAGAAGAATGAAGCAGCCTGAAAATGACAAGGAATTCTAGAAACTATAAGCTGTGTATAAAACAGATTTTTTTTTTCCTGCCCATGTGAATTAGATTCCATGCTGACCGTCTGCAGAAGTTTACAGCAGGTAAAGGTCCCCACTGAAAGGTTGACACTGTGTCTGCTGTCAAATTAAAGTCCATGGGAATGAAGGGAAAATGAAGACTGATGTCCCGAACGGAGGCGCAAATGACTAAATAAATAAACTCGCAACTGTGAATACTTCGATTTTATATGGTGCAGATTTTGAAGAAGTTGTGACAATGCGTTACTACCTTAGTTCCGAAGTTAATTAGAAGATACAAGCACTTCTCAAATCATCGACTGAATCCTTTCCAAATGTATTTACTATCTGAATTTAAATTTCTTGGAAGTTAAATGTATGTACTAACCACTGATGTAAAACATCACTGTTGTTATTGTTTACTAAAGAGCGCGATGCTAGCGTCTCATCCGTCCTGAGCTGGTCTTAGCAATTCGTTGTCGTTGGTCGTAGCTAGTTGGGCGAAGGTATACGATAGCCGATGATAATGGCGCTACTTAACCATACTTTCTTCGAATATGTAAGAGTTTCCGAGGTTGTGGTTACGGAGGGACGTAATAGCAGGGCTTAAAATGATCCAAGCCGAACGAAATACCAGTTAACTTCGTTTACGAAGTAGAGGAAATTACAATGTGATTGGCTAACACATCTGTTTAATTAATCGTGTTCACTTCTTACGCCGGCCGCGGTGGCCGTGCGGTTCTAGGCGCTGCAGTCCGGAACCGCGGGACTGCTACGGTCGCAGGTTCGAATCCTGCCTCGGGCATGGATGTGTGTGATGTCCTTAGGTTAGTTAGGTTTAAGTAGTTCTAAGTTCTAGGGGACTGATGACCTAAGATGTTAAGTCCCATAGTGCTCAGAGCCATTTGAACAATTTTTTTTCACTTCTTACCACCCATCGCGTGAACCGTTACTAATAGCACCGTCTAGGCTTCTGTGAGACACAAAAAGGGGGGAGGGTGACAACAAATTAAAATTGGGGAGAAAAGGGGGAAGAGGGCGGTTAGGGCGACAACTGACGCTTTCTCAAAGTGCTAGGCCACCGATATAACGTTAACATCTCTACTTTTACTATACGGACGACTTCATTCGCGAAACTCCGAAAACTGTACGTAGCACAGAATACAGTAGGTGGCTTCACTAACAAAACATTCAATGTGGTCACTATTTTAGCGAAGAACGGTTAGTCCAAATGCCAGCCTTCAATGCTCTTTTTTTAAATGTTAAAGTACTCTTCAAATACCTTCTAGCTCCACTTCTCATCGTAATAGATGATGTGAAGTCCGAGTCAAATGAGAAAAAAGTATGGAAAGGGTTAAACTTCACCTGATGGTAGGATCATTTCCTGCAATAATATTACAGCTCATCTGATTTCCATAACAAACATCACAGTATTTCTCTGCATGGCGCCTAAAGACTCTCACTGTTATAAGACTATCTTATGGGACGAGGCAGTTCGTCGCGGTTCTGTTGAAGCGAACTTCACCACCACACGTGTGAATAAACTTCAGCCCAGAAAAACATTGAATCTGGAGTCTCGAAATCCAATTCTAACCTTTTTTCTTCTTCGTTTCTTTTTCCCTGCAGTTCCCAACCTCATTCGGTAGTACTGATTCCGTGGCGTCACTTTCAATCACATTAATAGCGACAAGTCATTTTTAAGTTTCAGTACCTTGAATCTTCCATTAACCCTTTAAATAACATTGGAAAATCTAATTAACCGCTGGATCTACCACGTATGTACTATGTATTTTTTCCGCTCCTGATTCACTGCTATATTTAGTACCACGATACCGCATCGCGGGCTTAAACAATAAATTGAACACTTTTAGTCATTAGTATTCCCAAAGAATACATGTTGACGTATTTCACTGTTATGTTAGAAAAAATAGTCTCTTAGAGAATTAACGTCAATATTTTCAAGATGCTACCTGTAATTTTACTCTTCTGCACTTTGTATGTTTGCTGTACTTGAAACAAATTAAGGAGATACTTGAGAATGAAATATTGAAAAAATGCTTTCATAAACGAAACTATGGGTTGAAACTGAGATGTTACGTTTAAACTTTGGCGTGCTCTAGAATTAATGACATTCTTCATATCTGAAGATAAGACGTACATAAGGCTTGCATTGTAACTAAAGAGCTATTAAAGATCTGTCTCACTGTGATACAAAATAAGTACATTTAATACAGCGCCTTACATGGCATTTATTCAGCAAATTATGTCAAATATTCAGTTAATGCAGCAGGTGTTTTAAAGCAGCCTTTAGTGATGCTTTCTGGTCACTGAGTTAGTTTCGCACATTGAATAATTAAGTTGAGCATTAGATATAATATGCACCATTACCATTATAGGTACTATATTAAATGTAAGTCATTTCTTATTACAGTGAAACAACTTCTAGCGCCCTGAACAATGCTTTAATAAGTCTTCGGAACGTCTTACCTGAAGATAAGCGTGAAATGCACCGAAACTAATATTGGAATTACAGTTTCATTATGTGACGAGTCGCATACACTAGTGAAAAACAGCGTTGACCATATAGTCAACCGTTGGTAAATTAAATTCTATGCATTTTGTCACATGGTTTAGCTACTAAATTATTATTCGGAAGAAGAATAGCCTAAAAAGCTAACATATAAATACCTGTGATTCCTCCAATTCATTCAACACGAGTGTCGCATAAAAAAACTTAAGTGAGTTGTGTCGGTAATGATAGCATACGTTCATCTTTACATAACAAGTACGGATTAACACTAACATGTTCCCTTGTTCGCAACACAAGCTCTTTCTGCTTAGTAACATTTAATTTCTATTTTTCTTTTTAATGATGTGAGTTTTCTTGCTAGATCATGGCTACGTTTGTATTTGAACACATTCTCTATATATTTTTCATGGAATGTTATAAAATATCCATGTCTAATGAATCTCATATCGTACAAACATTTTAAAATCTATCACTGAAGATGGGTGTAACACGCCGACAGTAGCTCGGCAAGACTAAAATATTCGTACTACGCAGTTCCAATCGATATTATTATATCATAAAAAATCTCCATTCACAAAATTCAAGGTGATGAGCACCAATGTTCTAAATTTGTGCATTTCTAGGAAAACAGAACTAACTAAGGTGTACCCTGGCCGTGTGAACATCGAGACTAAGTGCACTTCAGCAACGACCTCCATATTGATGGGCACCACCACGCCACAATGCGTCAAATCGCGGAAGTTATTAGGAATGTAATCCAACAACAGTACAAACTTAATCAGTTGTTTTCCTTCCACACAAATTCAGTTAACCGCATCTTCTACAACGAGAGTGGTAAGTTTACACGTAAAGCACCGACCACGATAACAAGAGAGAATTCGATGACGATCGGAAATGGCGCACATCGAAAATGAAACTTTTTTCCCCGCAGGCACTAATCTTAAAAACAAATTTTTCTTTCTAAGGATTAGAGCTACGCACTACAAACCAAGTGGCCCACATTGGTGTGTTTTTTATAAAATGCGAGGTTATGTTTTTCTGTTGAAAGTGATAACGCTTCCTGAACTGGTGACGGAGTATCTTCGAAGTCCAGCCACAGCAATCGAGTGACTACAGCACCACTGATTATCAAGTCATGACTTCCGCTTCTACTACACCGCGTGAAGTAGGAAGCAGCACGCACCAACAAGTTATTTAAACGCAATACGTAACCGCCCACGTGTGGCAGTTCCGAGTGCAACGAGTAAACAATGACATCATGAGATAAGCCAGCAAGCAAGCAGATTAACAAGTCACCCGAAACCTCTCTCCGGGAAGAGCTCTATACCCGTGATATAAATGTCCAGTGTGGTTTTAATAAAACTCCACTATTCTCACTATAAAACGATATTATTTAATTTGCATTTCCAGGTAACCAATAACTTCACCTGCATCCGTCTTGGTACCCAAGTTTAGTGTGTGGTACTAACCTGCAATTCGCAGGGCAGAATCTAGTTGCATTGTTCTACCAACTAGCATTTGAAGATAATCTCTCAGATTTTTCTTCTCTCACTGTTCCATCATACAAACATCGAATAATCCTTAAAAACGAATCGTACCTAAATCAGAAACAATATACTGATTTTCACATATTTCTGCCACGCCTACTGTACGCGGGGAATGCCTTCTACCAGCTTGTTCTCTTTTTTAAGCGGATGATGGCTATACACTGTCAAGCAAACCTAAATTTTTTCACATTTATCGTTTATCGTTGCAGTGCTACGAACCTAACTTTGGAGGCGTTTTGGACGGAACAGTTGATGTTTGAAAGGCGAATCAATTGTGCTGTTACTGTCAAATATTTCTTGAATAGTTTTCGACAGTAGTAGAAACAGGGGAGGAATACGATGCTGTATGGTCAACAATCACAGTTCCTTTGTCTACGAAGTCTTTCCAGCTGTCGGATTTTTTTTCTTAGTGGAAGTGCTTCAATTTTCTTAAGCCTGTAGAATTACTTAAATATGAAACCTGCTGTAGCTTACAGTGAAATTTTTCTACGGAGGCATGGGAAATGTCAAACATGGTGTCGAATGCTGGCACAGTGCAGCTTTCTGCCTGGTTACCCGATATTTACTGTCAATATAGTACATTACCCGTCTTCCTGTTGTTCTAACAATCCCTTTAAGAATAACCAACGGTCCAAATATCTGATAAAGCATTGTCAAACTCAGATGAATACCACTAGCCTCTCCTAATAGATGTGGAAGAATACATAGTATCAATTTCCTTAACCTTGCAATGGTATTAAGCGTTGGCTATATTAGGCACTAAATGCGAGAGAGAGTTTCGCAATACATGGGTAGTTTGGAGAGGATCTTTTACCTTATCTCATTTCATTGTTTTATGCACACACACACACACACACACACACACACACACACACACACACACACACACAATTGGAACATTTACAAGCAACACAATATTTTTCAAGTAATATATTAGAATCAAACAAATCCTATTGTTCCGAAATATTTATCCTGTGCGTTTACCATCGCTTACAGCAAATTCCGAAAGCAGGAAATAGCACGAAGTTAATTCCAATGGGGGTAACGAACGTTCAGCGATGTCCCTAAGAAGCCAGAACCCCGCCATCTAGGAGGGTGTGTTAAAACGAGCTACACTTAGTTGGTAATAACCTTCGCATTTCTCATACTTCATACACAGAATACGTACATATCATGCACCAAAAGGCTTGTCAGAAGTTTGTCTATTCCGTAATAAAGTTGTAAGTGGTTTCATTAACAAAACATTCAATGTGGACACTATTTTACCGAAGATAAGGTAGTCTAAATCCGAATCTCCAATGCTGTTTTTTTCTCGTAATCATATTCTTCAAATATTTTCTGACTCCACTCCTCACCCTATAGTGGCTGGGAAGTGCCCAGGAAAAGAGAAAAAAAATAGTGGAAAATATTAAACGTCACAAGATGGTATCATCATTTCCTGCAATAAAATCGCAGCTCATCTGATGTAAAGACGAAACGTCACAGCAGTTCCGTGAATGGCGCCTAACGACTCTCACTTTCAAACATCATACAGCTAATGGTAAGAGGCACAAGCAGTTCGTCGCAGCTCTGTTGAAGGGAACATCACCGCCACACGCACTGAGTTAGTGAGCCCAAGAAAAACTTAACATCTGGGATCTCTCTAAATCCAAATCTCAGCGTCAGCCTGTTTTAGTTATTAATGCGATAAATATGGAGGGATTCCTGGTTACGAAGGATCCATATGGAAATTAGAAATTCAATAGTCATCAAATAGCCTACATTCAAAATTGAGTAACTGTTGCCAACTGAAAATGTAGAAGTCGGGCTGAGCTACATGTGAATCTGTTGTCACAACCTTTACTTTCTGTTCATAGTCGTCGATTTGCCAATTCATAATATTGTCACCTTTCAACATAATGTAGATCTACATCTACATGATTACTGTGCAATTCACATTTAAGTGCTTGGCAGTGGGTTCATCGAACCACAATCATACTATCTCTCTACCATTCCACTCCCGAACAGCGCGCCAGCACTACCATTGTTAAGGTGTGGGCACCTCATAGACGAAACGTTGCAATATACTGAACATTGGTGGAAGTACGTTCCCCAAAGACTACTATCACATAGTTTCACGCGGTCGCCTGCGCGTCTCTCGGTGCTGTCTACCAAAGGGCGATAGGGTCAATGCGCTAGCCGTGCAGGAACGCAGCAAAGTAACGTATTTGGTCCTAATGTGTAGAAGTCGTAAGAAGGCGGTTGTAGAGAAACGGCCGGCGAGCAGGCTTGCACTACGGCCCCGCCAACGGCCGGCAGCGATGAGTCAGCGCGGCTGGGCGGCAGGTGAGGGCGCCATAGACATCGATCTCTTGCTCCACTCACCGGCTGCGGCTGCGAGGCGACCGACGCGTCCTGCGGCGGCTGCGGCGGCGCCGGCTGCTGCTGGTCGAAGAGGCGCTGCCGGTGCGCTAGCCGGTCGAGGCTGGCCAGACGGAAGGACGACGGCTGGCCGGCGCCGGAGCCCACGCCGCCCACCGACGCGTACTTGGGCAGCGTGGGCGGCGGCACGGCTCGCGCCACCGCGCGCTCGCCCGTCGACCGCAGCAGGCCCGAGCTGCTCGTGTACATGTACGAGCCGGGCGTGGCCCGCGGGCCCGCAGACCCGGCCACGCCGTTGCTCGTCGGGGTCGCGCCGCTCATACCCGCACGACGCGACTAGCGCACAAGTCCGTCGGCACTGCGATCTCTCCGCACAGCACACACACTGTTTGTTCGGCGCGAGCGTATCCGCCACTCACGAGCGCATCACGAACTAGTACTCAAAGCACACTCAACTCTCGCGCCTCCAACGGCGGTCGGCGGCAGACTGCCACTCGCGGCCCAGCCTCGCCGGCGCCCTGACAGCCAGCGCTACTGGCGGTCGGCCGGCGCACTACGCTGCTGTGGCGCGCCCATCAACTGTTCGCGGCAGTTGTTCCCGTAACGTGAATGAGAAACCACAAGGCTGACTCATATTTTCGGAAGCTACAGAATTCCAGACGCAGTTCCAACGTTTATTACGCAACGTTGTGTACTTAAAAAAATAATGGCACGTTTTTACTGCCATATTAATCAGCGACATGCATTGAAACAAGCGTTCAGTTCATAGTTCTGTGGAATGTGGGGGGAAAAAACCGCAAATTGGCGTTCATAAGAAGAAGAACACCAAAAATGCAACAGGAGCGTAATATGTAAGAAATTGTCCATGCAACCTGCCACTGTTGATGCCTTGCAGAAAATAAAGGCGAAACGCGTATGGCACTAAAATTGTGTTTTATTCAGTTGCTGTCAGACGGTCCATAAGTAAAAATTATCAATATACCGTAATAAGCGACATGCGATTTTTTAAAAATTAATATTTATTGGCTTTTTGTAGCAAACAAAACAGCCATTGCAGCTGCTTTGGTTAGTGACTTAAGTTAAATTTTAGGTACACATCTACATTATACATATTTAAAATTAAAACTACAAATTCAGTATTTTTCGTGTCAGAGCTATCTCTGCCTGTTGTACGTAATGTGCTACTGTACTATTAATTTTCAGGTTGTTCTCACTCATTTATGTTTTGATATTTTTTGGTAAGGGAATTTCCATTTTTTGTGAAGTTTTTCCACAGCTTCTTTTGAAATGAAGCATACTTGGAACATCCCAAATGATATGGTCGTGATATCCGTTGTCTTCTGGATGCTCACTGTGTGTGGGAGAGTCTACTGCTGCAATCTCGTAGAGGTGTGCGGGGAAACATGCGTATCCCAACCTTATCGTAATAATTGATGTTACATACCTCCTTGGGAAATTTTTCTGACTGTATCAGGGTTTTCTTGGTGTATCGCACAGGACTGAAGCGAACGAGTCGGCGTTTTTCTGGTGTGATGTTCGCTACTGCTGTTCCCATTGACTGTATGCCTCTTTTTTTTAAACGTGTAGAAAGAATATGGAAGCTGAGTAAAAATCGGGTCCCCCTTCTTTGATGCTTTCTCTTGAAAGATCATTTACTACTTCTTTATGCTGTATATCTGAGCGTCCCTTTATCCACATTAGATGTACCGATTTATTCTCGTTGTTGGCTTTCATTATTAGTTGCACCACATCGTAATACAACTGTTATAAGCTCTTCGCTTTCGATGCTCTTAATTGTGCCAAAGCACTTCTAGAGTCAGTGAAAGTAGTATTTTGTTCCTTTTTTCAGTTCCTAACCTAATTGCTTATTTAATAGCTGTCACTTCTGCAGTGTAAATACTACTTAATGATGGTAATAAAAACTTTTAGCTGTCTGCAGCAGAGGGCAAAAATATGCGCAGCCAACTCCCTTGTGAGCTTGGGATCCGTCAGCACATATTGTAAGAAATCTGGCCATTCGCTTTCCAGGTAATTTATTACTTCCTTATTAGCTCTCGACCCATTCTGTCAGGTAGATAAAAAAACTTTATATATATACTTCATGTTGGCTGACTCTTGTTTCATATTCTTTGCTGAACAGTGGTAACATTCGGTCCTTCCATGTCAAAGGGAACGTAATTCCGAGACATCGGAAGCCTGTTACAAACAGTGGTGTTCGTTTGTGTTTGTCTGAGTATCTTCTTTCTGCCAACAGCTTAGCTTTAACTATGATGGAATTATTAATTATTACGGATCTCTGAAGCAAAAATTTTTTAGCAAGTAGTTCTCTTTTGGATGTTAAGAATCATTTCTTTAATTTCTACCAGAAGGGCTGTAATTGGTGACAACTTCATTGCTGCTAGGCACTGCCTTGAGACCTCGGTATTGAAGACCATTTAGTTTTTCTAGTACGTTTTGAAGGGCATTTCCAAATAGGTGACTACTTCCATAGTCTATTACAGCGTATTATTCCATGGTATAGAATAAGGAGAATATCTGGTTGGGCTTCCCACCACATACGGTTT
Organism: Schistocerca cancellata; assembly: GCF_023864275.1. Lineage (NCBI taxonomy): Eukaryota > Metazoa > Arthropoda > Insecta > Orthoptera > Acrididae > Schistocerca > Schistocerca cancellata. The sequence continues at coordinate 289,358,856 of NC_064631.1, read as the reverse complement.
ACAGCACGTAGGACAGTCAGAACTTTATGTTTTCATAACAATATGATTAACATGTTCTGTCCAGGTTAGGCTGCTACAAAGCAAAAGCCCCAATACCTTTGCTGATTTTCGTACATTAAATTTACAAGGTCCCAGGTTTATCGTATTCACTGTGTCATGTTCGGTGTTTTCGTTTACAGATAACTACAGAATATTTTGATTGTGACAGATTGAGATCACTCCTCAGCAAGCATTGAGAATGTAGATCAGCGGCATTATTCATCCACGAGCAAAACAATTCCAGGGTGATGGATGCTGTATACATGCAGACATCATCTCCGTATTGTAGCACACAAACAGTGAGGCCAAGTATGTTTTCCAAATCTGCTACAAATAATACACATAAAAGGGGACTTTGAACAGCACCTTCAGGCAAGCGTTTCCACACTGAGAAGCGTCATTTAAACTGAGGACTTGATTTCCAATGTAAACATTTCTATACAGCAAACAATTCTGAAGAAAACGAAGGCAAATATGTGGGACAACTAAGTGGTCTAACTTCTGCAAGACTAAAAAATGTCAGTGATATGATCCTGGTATATCCAATAATACATCTGTAAGATAACTTTTCTCGTCGAATGCTTTTTCAATGTCCATGTGAGGTCAATTCAAGGTCAATAGTGCTCCTCCCCTTCCGAATGTAATACTGTAACATCGGCAAATTTTTCTTATGTTCTAACCACCAGAAATCGTTCAACAGTCTTTGCTAAGCACGATAACAGTGCAACTGGGCGATATGAATTTGCTGTTGAAGCATCTTTAGTGGACTTTAGTATAGGTACAATAATCTGTGAGGTCCATTCTTGAGGAACTTCGCTTTCTGCCTATATTGCATTAAGGATTTGTAACAGTTTGTCTTTTGCTGCTGTCAGTAAGTTGTATATCATAGGGTAATTTATTTGATCATTTCCCTGTACTGTGGATGTAGAACATTGAAGTACCATTTCTAATTCTTGGACTGTAAAATGTTCTGTTAATAATTCGCCAGATACCTGTGCTTCTCTGTGGATGCTCTTTTCAAACTGGAATGTTTCTCTTTCTGCTGATGAAGGTGCAATAATATCTGGGATGTCTTCAAGTAAATTATTAGTAGATTTTGGCGTTAGAGGTTTATTGTTGATTCTTATCATTGCCCAGACCTCAAAGTGGGGTAGTTCTTGCAATTCTTTCACCGTATTTTTTCCAAGAAGATTTCTTCTGGAGTTTAAGGAATCGTTTAGCTTTGGAATCCTCTTTCTTAAACTTGTATAAATTTTCCCACGTGCTAACTTCTGAAAACTGGAAGATGGCACTTGAGGATAAATTCCTAGGTAGTTATTTAAATAACCATTGCTGACATCGAAAAAATGGTGAGAAACTTTCTTTCGGGTTTTCTCAGGAACCACCAATGAACTACACGGAGCCCCCGTAAGTCCTTAAGACGCATCGTAGATCACGTCTAATGCGAAAAGATCCAATCGATTTGCTCCATTTGCCTAAGCTAGAGGTAGTTCGTAACATTCAATTGTAGGATCTTACAGTAAGACGATCTTTCTGTTTTATATACAAATGGTCCCTTGACGAAGGGCTATCCAGGACATTTGACCCTGACTTTCTATTACCAATTGAACCAGAGCTGTATGCGCCGGAAAAATCCCGGTTTTACGCGTGGCATTTTGGAACTTATTGGTAACGCATGCTGTCGCATCCGTACCGATACTGCAGACGTACTGTCTATGTGAGGATTGCTCAAACAAATTAATCAAGGCGAATGAAGTCCGGTCTCGTTCTCCCACTGCAAGGAGTAGGGCATTCTCTGGTAAATGCTTTGGTATGAAATTATTTTCGAACGAGACGGATCACTTCTAATGTAAAACCCAAATTAGTCACAACGGAAAAGGCGAAAAAATATTTGAGTATGGGAGGAAAATTTATTTCTTACGTCAACAAATAAACACTAGAACAAAATACGTTTCTTCGTTTCAATGTCGTTTGAAAAAAATGGTTCAAATGGCTCTGGGCACTATGGGACTTAACATCTGAGGTCATCAGTCCCCTAGAATTTAGAACTACTTAAACTTAACTAACCTAAGGACATCACACACATCCATGCCCGAGGCAGGATTCGAATCTGCGACCGTAGCGGTCGCGCGGTTCCAGACTGAAGCGCCTAGAACCGCTCGGCCACTTCAGCCAGCAATGTCGTTTGACAAAGATGTTTTGACAAAGGTGCAGAATCGATGCAAAAATATAAAAAATACTTTGAGGGCAAAGTATTTTCTCTACTGAGAGGTATGTTTAATGATATTAAAATTTTACCGTTTTTCCAAGCAATTACATTCACCAGTAATGTCGTCGTAACTGACTAGCAGTCATTCTGCTTGACAAAATTACCTATTATCTCGGTGTATTTTATCAGTCTTCTGGCTTCACGCTTAGAATATACATAGCCTGACTTAATAAATACACAAACAACAAAGCGTAAAATGTTACTTCACTGGACTGTCGCTTCATTGTGAAACATTTTAATTATAACACAAGAAAACACAGTTTTGTCAAATTTCACATATTGTCCACACGGTGTACTTAGAAACTATATTTTGAACCTGCAACGTGAGTTAGGTATTGCATCGTCACTGTTTCATGCTATAATTTGATTTGTAAGTTCTATTTTGTATTTCAGGTTATCGCTTTATTCGTATGATCTTTGTAACAGCTTCTTTGTTTCACTTTACAGTAGAAGGCAACAGTAAAACGTACGCAACACTAGAAAATGAATTTGAAACCCGAAATAAAGACAGTTTGAAACAAAAAGCCACGAAATACAAGGAAAATTGTGTGTTTTCATGAGTAAACGGCAACATTCTTGTTTGCTCGTTTACCGGAATGGTAAGACTCAAAACATCAGACCATAATATTTGAGTAATACTTTTTCTGCTCTCAAATTCCCAGATTTTTTTAATTGCCGCACAAATGACCCTTCACGTGTGCCGTTAAGGCGTAGTTACGAAAAAGTTGATGTGGCTTTGAGGAAATAAGTTATGTAGATCTAGTAAATATAATGGGCAAGGAAGACAGCTGCCGCCTCAAATATGCAATGAAGTCTCATGGCGCTTCACGCCGATGACGTCACCACACGTTTGCGCCCCTGGTTGTGGAAATTTGGCTTCCACATCTGCAGTCAGGCGGCGACCACGCCACCGTCGACTCTGAGATCAATAAAGTGGAAACCGAGACCTAACAACCACCACTGTACCAAGCCAATGTGAAAGCCGTTTCTCTCAAAACTCTTATATTAACAAAAGGTCTATGACTAACGTAGCATAGGATGTCTTAAAAACATTCTTTCCATTTCGCAAGACTATTACATCTTCTGCATAAACGGAGAAAGAAACTTGAGCTGAATTTTAACATATTCGTAGGGCAACATCTGTATTTTCAAAAGAAGCATCCAATTTTGTAAGGATATATCTATAACATGGAGGCACCGGCAACTTTGGAGCACTTTTTACATCTACGTTTAGGGTCAAAGTATTCACTTAACTTTCACAAGCGTTCAGTGTGCCCTCTGATGGACGCACGACTAACTCCCAGATATTGTACAGAATATTCAATTATTTTTCGAGCACGTCTGGAATTACTGGATTCACTGCTTTTGTTGTGCAGCGCCACAATTCGTCCGACGAAGTAGTTGTAAGCGGAGGCATATGAACGGAGTCTTTCACAACCCCCCCCCCCCCCTCAAAGAGGAAGAAAAGTCACCTACCGGAGATCAGGCGACATAAAAAGAAAGCGCTTGAAGGGACATCAAAAAAGAAAGTTCGACATTATTCAAATGGTTCAAATGGCTCTGAGCACTATGGGACTTAACATCTGAGGTCGTCAGTCCCCTAGAACTCAGAACTACTTAAACCTAACTAACCTAAGGACATCAAACACATCCATGCCCGAGGCAGGATTCGAACCTGCGACCGTACTAGTCGCGCGGTTCCGGACTGAGCGCCTAGAACCGCTAGACCACCGCGGCCGGCCCGACATTATTCTGGCAGGCCAAGTAACCTTCGCTTACTGTTGCAGTACACTTTCAAGCGACACATAAATGATACTGTTTTTCATCATAGTCATCTCGTCGTTGTTAACAACAGCCGGAACGTCTTACCAATCCTCGACGACTGAAATAAGATACTTGCTCCGGAGACATTAGGAAACCAGTGTTGGAAAATTTGTCTGCCATCAGATATTCGCCGGCCGGGGTGGCCGAGCGGTTCTAGGCGCTACAGTCGAATCCTGCCTCGGGCATGGATGTGTGTGATGTCCTGAGGTTAGTTAGTTTTAAGTAGTTCTAAGTTCTAGGGGACTGATGACCTCAGAAGTTACGCCCCTTATTGCTCAGAACCATTTGAACCATCAGATGTTCTTTCAGCTTGCCGAAAAGATTGCCTAGAGCGTCATTGCCGATCGGCTTCATCCACGTTTGTACGGCCTTGGTCCAATTGGTGTCTAATTTAGATGTTTTGCCTACATGATTCGTAATGTCCCGTTTACTTCGACTTTGGAGTTCATTTCCAGTTGCTGCGCAATTTCACTCCCACGCTGTGGTGCACTTGTTATCCGTACCGCAGCAAATCTGTGTCTGCAGAACACACGGAAGGCGTAAGTCTCATCGGACGATGTCCCGCTCTTGTTGCGCAATGGTCTTAACGTGTGACGATATGTGTAACTTACTGTTACCTGCATATACGTAGGGACCGCAGTTGTTGGGAAAGCCTAATCTCCAACATACCAGGAGCGTGATTCTTGTAACCGTATTTTTATTCTTAATAGTGGGGGTTCACTTTTGCATTTAAATGGAACCCTGCCTCATCACTGGATACTAAAACGAAAGAAAATTGTTATTTCCCTCTTAAACGTTGTTTCACTCCATCCATGAAGGTGCTCGTAGCAAGTGAATCCGGTATGCTGGAAACACAAATGCCGCCACGTAAGACGTTGGACAAACGCAAGGAATGGCGAATTCTCAATTGGCATGACTAAGTCCGAAACTGTTGAATGCGCTCTATGTCTTGAACGAGCACTCGGGAGCGGCTGTGGGTTTCTCCTTACATACACTGATCAGCCAGAACATTATGACCACCTAGCTACTAGCGGGCATGTCCACCTTGGCACGGACAACAGCGGCGACGCCTCGTGGCATGGAAGCAATGAGGCCTTGGTAGGACGCTGGAGGGAGTTGGCACCCATCTCCATACACAAGCCATCTAATTCCCGTAAATTCCGGGGAGGGAGCCGATGAGCTCTGACGCCACGTTCAATCACATCCAAGATGTGTTCGATCGGACTCGTATCTGGAGAGATGGAGGCCTGTATATCAATTGGAACTTGCCACTGTGTTTCTCGAACCACTCCATCTCGCTCCTGGCCTTGTGACATGACACATCATCTTATTGAAGAACGCTACTGTCGTTGGGAAACACAATCGTCACGAAGGGGTGTACGTGGTCTGCAACCAGTGTAGGATACTCCTTGAGTGCCCACGTGAATGTTTCCCAGAGCATAATGGAGCCGCCGCCAGTTTGTCTCCGTCCCGCAGTGCAGGTGTCAAGAAGCAGTTCCACTGGAAGGCGACGGATTCGCCCCCTCCCATCGGCATGACGAAGAAGGTATCAGGATTCATCAGACGATGCAACGCTCTGCCACTGCGCCAATGTCCAGTGCCGATGGTCACGAGCCCATTTCAGTCGTAGTTGCCGGTGTCGTGGTATTAACATTGGCACATGCATGAGTTGTCACCTGCGGAGGCCTATCGTTAGGAGTGTTCGGTGCACTGTCCGTTCAGACACACTTTGCCCAGCATTAAAGTCTGATAGTTCCGCCACAGTTCGCCGCCTGTCCTGTAAAACCAGTCCGCCCAACCTACGACGTCAGACACCTGTAATGAGGGTTGGCCGCCATACCCTACGACGTTTGGACGCGGTTTCACCTTAGTTTCGCCAAGTACTGAAGATATTCACTACAGTAGTCTCGAACAACCGTCAAGTCGTGCAGTTTCCGAACTGTTCGTACCGAATCTCTGGTCCATCACAGTCTGCCCCTGGTTAAATTCTGACACACAGCGCGCCTTCCCCATTCAACACACGGACTGCACGCTGTCTGATACTATATGCTCCGTGCGTGTGCCACAGTATCAGTTATTCCTCGCCAGGTGACGCTGCTATCTCTTGGACGGATTTATATCGACAGGATGTCGGTGGTAAAAATGTTCTAGCTGACCATTGTTTACAATCAGTGTTTTGAAAATTCTAGTGCCATTACCGAATTCTTCGAGTTGTAGGAGGTACAGTGCCGTATTGTCGACAAAAACTGCACCTGTTGAAATGGAGAACGACAACGCATCACATACATTGTTTACTGTACTATCGCAATCTCGACTCGACGCACATTGGGTATGAAAGGACGAGCTAGCTATGTGTCTCAGGAGAACCATTCCACCAATCATGTGAGTTGGCAGCTTGCAACTGGCGCGAAGGTAAATTTTGTATCGTGCGAGCAATTTCAAAATTTCCCTCCTAGTTTCTGTTCTCATTCATGCAGAAAATATAGGTTTGCGAAATGGGACATCCTGTACTTGTCACTGTACTGCTAGAGGCAATATGAAAATATGCCCTTGTTTACGACTTAGTCGGGTGAGGGCAGCCGTGGAGGCTAAGGTAAAGTGCGAGAAGCTTGTTCAGCGCAAGGCGAAATTAGAATTTAATGCATTTGCCTTTGCAGATGTACTCATGTGTCGAAGCACACAATGAGAAGTGCAGCACAAATTACACACGTGAAACATACAATTAAATCTGTTTGGCCTAAAAATCAACCACAAAAAACTTATGATGCCAATCAGCAGACAAGGATTACATTTACACTACGACATGGATGAAAGGAACCTAGAACAGGTTGGCCACTTTCGGTACCTTGGTAGTATCGTAACTCGAGACAACAAGTCTTCCACGGAAATTGCTAACAGCATTGAAAAAGGATCTCATCTTTGCCAATAAGTTAGGACTCTCGAATGGGGCAACCAAATCTTCGTAATAGCCAAGTAAATCCATTAACAAGCATATTTTTTTGCAGATATCTATACAGGTTGGTCAGAACCAGTCTGAAAAGCTTGTAAGAGTGTTGCAGTATAGGAAGTGCTGAGAAATAGTTGTTAAGAAAAAGATTCGATACGCTGTGCCGTTTCCGGGTTAATTAGCATTGGTGTGAGCCAACTAAGCCGTTGCCTACGAAAATTCAAGCTGCCCGACAGAGCGGCGTCGCCAAACGAGTTGTCCCTTTGTGTTTCCTAAAACCAGACAACAGAGCTATACAAAAATTGCACATCGGACGGTAGGATGGATCGAACCCGAGCCGTGCGCTATCATCTACACTAAGAGAACAGCCTGAGAGATAAGGTATACATAGAGGGGTTGTGGCACATTTAGCACTCTATGCGGTGCCACACTATACTACTTTCCGAGATATTGTGGGAAGTCATTCTGTACAAGTGATTAAAACGAAGAAATACCACGACACGCAACTGGCTTTCAGCTTAAACCGGAAGTCGAATGGTTCAAATGGCTCTGAGCACTATGGGACTTATCATATAAGGTCATCAGTCCCCTACAACTTGTTGTTGAGAACAACTGTCACTAATTGTACCTGGCGGGCCGCTTGAATTTGCGCGCAAAACGGCCTCATTGGCTTTATTTTTTCCCTTAACAATTATTTCTCAGTACAACATAATGCACTGCAGAACCCTTAAAGTTTTTCAGACTGTTTCTGACCACCCTTCATATGCGTTTGAAAATAGTACCACGAACAGTAGATACAATAGCAGACACCAAATTATACAGGGTGAAAAGTATTTAAAGCGACAGATTGTGGGAGGTTTAGGGGACATCAAAACAAATATTTTTCCCCGATGTCATTTTTTCCTATGAGGATTATTTAAACCGGTGGAGGCCGTATTACGATCTTTAGTTGTAGGCAACTGCTGCCCACCAGTGTACTAGTGGATTGTCTCGACTGTTTAATTGGACCGTATCTGCTACCTAGGCCATTAAATGGCAGGCACTATTACAATTTTCTCCCGAGAGCATTGCCAGAATTGCTGGAAGACTTCCCGCTCCCTACAAGACAATGCACGTGGTTCCAACATGACGGGGCGCTGGGACATTTCGGTCGTCGTGTGCGTCGATTGCTGGACCGACGGTTCCCAGAAATGTGAATTGGCAGAGGTGGTCCTGTACCATGGCCTGCTCGATCCCCAGATATGTCCCCTCTGGACTTTTTTGTGTGGGGCTAGATGCGCAATCCTGTTTACGCAACTCCTGTTGCATCAGAAGAGGATCTGCTTGCCCGGATAGTAGCAGCAGCAGGAACAATTCAGGATACTCCTGGGGGTTTTGCCCGTATCAGACAGAACATGATCCGACGGTGTAACCTTTGTTTACGTATCAATGGAGGCATTTTTGAAAATCTAATGTAATTGAAATTGGGTTGTGTTAATGTGTTGTCTCTCGGTCATAAAAATGGAAAAGTGTTTGTTGGTTTAATTAATTTGCCGCCAGAGAAATCTTCCTCTACCGGTTTAAACACTCCTCACAGGAAAAAATGACATTAGGGAAAAATATTTGTTTTGATGTCCCCTACAACCTCCCAGAGTTTGTCGGTTTAAATACTTTTCACCCTGTAGATATGTTCTTGAAGTCAATGCTAAAAATTAAAGCAAATAAAAAGTACCTGGAACGAAACCAATAAGCGAAAAACATCGCCGTTGAAATCGTTTCTACACGACAACGCAAGAGCGAGAAAATTGCTTAGAGAAGAAATATGAAGACAAGAAAGCTTTAGGCTGTCCCATGGAACGATGGACCACTCATGTGAAACAGGTTAGGTGGTAATTTTCCTCACGAGCTATTTGAGAGCGGAACGCTAGAGGAAACGACTGAAAGTGTCTCTGTACACACTCTGCGAAACTCCTGAGTGTGAACTGCAGACTAATGTGGTTAGCTTTACACGGTAATTTGGTGGTGAGCAGACCACGCCGTGACAGCGTCGGTAGCCGGCACGCGTGCGTACGGCTGGTCACTGGGGACTGAGCGCGCGGCGGCGTCAATACGACAGCGGCAGCAGCAGCAGCAGCACGTAGTACGGCCAGCCCAGCTGAGCGCCACGCCATCCGCTGTATCGAGCGGCCCTGCCCCTGGAACGGCCGACTCCGCCAAGGCCGCCCACGCACTACGTCACTCGTCTGCCCGCACATCCTAAGTTTGGTACACGGACGAGGCGAAGTCAAAACCGAGATTCCCTGCTCCTTCTCTGGCACAGTACACAGCATCTCTTTCATGGACAGCTCCTACAAGAGTGCTGTGCGAGCTGCTCTACGGTAAAGATTCAGTGTTTATACTGAGGTAGGGGTCCTTGGGTCGATTCCCGAAGTCGACCTCTGACCTTTTCGGGGGGCATCAGGGTCTGGAACGGGCCCAGGCAGACTCATGACACAGTGTGAGAAATAAGCAGTAATCCTCGTATGCGAAGTGAGAGGTTTTCTCCGCATTGGAAGCTACACTACTTTCACGAGGGACATTTCATAAATAATGTACAGGTTGGTATTACTGTGGAGTCTTTGACGCAACAACCGGATACAGCCAACTGGTTGCAAATAACTGTTTGGTACAAGTGATCTGCGTTTCGACACCTACTTAGGGTGAAATTAGAATTATATATTAATACCTTCAGCCGCTGACGGGCGTTGATATACATCAATAGGAACAGCTGAAAACGTGCACCCCGACCGCGACTCGAACCCGAGATCTCCTGCTTACATAGCAGACGCTCTACCCATCTGAGCCACCGACGGCACAGAGGATAGTGCGACTGCAGGGACGATCTCGCGCACGGCTCCCGCGAGACCCACATTCTCACCTTATATGTCCACACACTACATTCGTAGTGTTCCTACCCAACGCCCGTCAGCAGCTGAAGGTATTAATATAAATTCTAATTTTCCCATAGTGCTCAGAGCCATTTGAACCATCTAATTTTGCTCTAGACGACTGCAGATCATCATTGGTGTCTGTTCTTTCGGACACATCCGAAAGAATAGACACCATATCCATGTAAGTAACTACTTAGGGTGTCTTCATCAAAAAGAAAGAAATTTTGAGAAACCGTAAAATTACTTTGCCAGAAAGCAGTTGTCAGAATTTAGAGCAGTTATGTTCAAGCCAAAAGTAAAATAAAACTGTAAAATTACGTCAGATGTAGTTGGGAGCTTGATAAAGAAGCACTTGGTTCTGTTGTCTCGCTGTCTACTCTAACATAAAATTGTCGAGAGGTATAAATGAACCTGAAGACAACAGGTCGTACATCAAGAACGGAACTTTACACGGCAAAAACCTGACAGAAATCCACAGTGCGTCAACTGAAGTTTGTGGTGAGTTTTCAGTGGACCGTAGTACAGTTTCACATAGGGATAATTGTTTTCGTGGTGGTCGTATGAGAGCAGACGATAATCCAAGGCCAGCAAGGCCAAAAACGTAAACAGATAAACGAAACGAGAAACTTGTGGCAGGTGTTCTTGAAGAAGATCGCAGTGCGACTTGGGAAGAACTATCCGAGCCACGGGAATTCCAAAACACGAGTATCCCGTATTCTGACCAATGATTTGAAGAAGAGAAAAAGTTCTGCGAATTGAGTCCCACACTTTTTGGTTGCTGAAGAGAAGCCGCAACGCCTGGACACTGCAACATTGCTCGAACAACGATTCGACCATGAAGATCAAGGAATCTTGTATACAATTGTCACTATTGATGAAACTTGGATTAGAGACAGAATAGGAGTTGATATCACAGTCCAGTGAGTGGAGAGCTTCAGATTCTCCACGTCAAAAAAGAATGCGACGCGCTCAATCAAAGCTCAAGCAAATGATGATTTTTGCTCATAATCGCCAAGGTTCGTCATGACAGATAGAGTCCGATGCAAAGCAAATGTCACACCAGTGTATTATTGTAGCTTCAGGCAAAATTTGCGCAGAAAAATGCAGAGGCTCGGCCACTCATTCTCCACGATATCGGCAGTGTTGTAGCCCAAAAACTGTGGGAATACGGATGAGACGTGTTGCCGCACCCTCCCTAAAGCGCGGATATCAGCCCACCAGACGTCGACTTGTTACCGAAGTTGAAAAAACTACACGTGGACATTGTTCTCTTTGCCTAGAAGAGCTTTCTACCATCGTTACCCGAACCACTCGACAGATGAACAAATGTGATATCCTGGATGGAATAATAGAGCTCCCGAGACGTTGGGATTTAATCATAGAGAAGCAGGTACACTATACTGAAGGGCTGTAAGGAACACAAACTTTTGGCTACTGCCCATCGCGAGACTGAATACTGCCTAGTGGTGTTGCGGACACGTGATGCGGTGGGGAAAGCACATTAGCGAGGCAGAGACGAATGGGGAATCTTTGTAGCGACGATACGGCTCGCAAACGGGGAAATACGCTGATGTAATTGACTGACAGAATGTAAACTGTAATTGCCCGGCGTCAGAGCGCGAGTAACACCTAGAAGAATTATCTTCACTGACACAGCAGTCTCTGCACTTCGACAATCGATACCTGTACGTACTCGTGAACTGTGCTGATAAGTATTTCTGCTAACAAGGAGAGGTACCCAGTGGTGGGATTGACTTTTTGAAACCATCTATACGTATCACAGTCTGCAGCCATTCACCCTGGTGGACCCTCGTTTGCGAGTAATCGATTGAAAAAAAGTTTCGGAATTTCGTGTGATGCTCTGCAGCTTTAATAATAATAATAATAATAATAATAATAATAATAATCAGACTGTTACCAGATCTCCAATTTAGTATAACATTGTAATTTATTGTGTTTTAGTACAACAACAGATTTGAAAAAAAAAGAAAAAGAAAAAAAAGAAACTGCGTAACGGTCACCGTGCGGTGCTCACATGTAGAAGGTTGTGTGTTTGAATCTCCTTAGGTGCTTTGAGGTTTCTTTTATTTTTAAATCTTTATTTAAATGAATTTGGTTGTTATTTTTATTCAGTTAACTGTTTTAAACTTAATTTTTTTTATTTCTGTTTCTTAGTCACGTCATATTAAACAGTATCTTAACTATTTCAACTGCTCTAATTTCTTCTTGCTATCATTCTTTTTCCACTTGGAATCTTTGTTCATGCGAATTTAATTACTGTTATTCACATGATTCGGATTTAATTTCTTTCCTTTTATCATCTTATATTTTCATCTATGCTATTGCATTCATTATTTTTAGTACTCATTTTGCTGGAGTTTTGTTTTACTTATAATTCCTTCTTTCGTTTAAAGCTCCATCTGCGTTGTTTTGTGTACAGCGCAATAAGAATTTATGTTTTAAATATTTATATGACGATTGCTATCCAAAAAATGTACATCTTGCAACGAAAAATACATTTTTGACACCAATGTACGTCTTCTGTTTTTAATCAATAAATCATCATTTTCAAATGTTTAAATATTATGATAGATAAATAAAAATAATGAAATTCACTTGCATAAAGATTACAAGTTGAAAGACCATGATAGCAAGACGAGATGAGAACAATGTAAACAGTTTACAGACGGATTAATATTGTGTGACAAAGGAACAGAAATAAAAAATTACATTTAAACCAGTTAACTAAATGAAAATACATGGCTATTACAAATGATTGAAGCGATTTCATAAATTCACCGTAGCTGCATTCATTGACATATGGTCACGACACACTACAGATGCGTAGAAAAACTCAGTTTTGTTCGGCTGAAGCCGCACTTCAGGTTTCTGCCGCCAGAGCGCTCGAGAGCGCAGTAAGACAAAATGGCGACAGGAGACGAGAAAGCGTATGTCGTGCTTGAAATGCACTCACATCAGTCAGTCATAACAGTGCAACGACACTTCAGGACGAAGTTCAACAAAGATCCACCAACTGCTAACACCAATCGGCGATGGTATGCGTAGTTTAAAGCTTCTGGATGCCTCTGTAAGGGGAAATCAACGGGTCGGCCTGCAGTGAGCGAAGAAACGGTTGAACGCGTGCGGGCAAGTTTCACGCGTAGCCCGCGGAAGTCGACGAATAAAGCAAGCAAGGAGCTAAACGTACCACAGTCGATGGTTTGGAAAATCTTACGGAAAAGGCTAAAGCAGAAGCCTTACCGTTTACAATTGCTACAAGCCCTGACACCCAATGACAAAGTCAAACGCTTTGAATTTTCGGCGCGGTTGCAACAGCTCATGGAAGAGGATGCGTTCAGTGCGAAACTTGTTTTCAGTGATGAAGCAACATTTTTTTCTTAATGGTGAAGTGAACAGACACAATGTGCGAATCTGGGCGGTAGAGAATCCTCACGCATTCGTGCAGCAAATTCGCAATTCACCAAAAGTTAACGTGTTTTGTGCAATCTCACGGTTTAAAGTTTATGGCCCCTTTTTCTTCTGCGAAAAAAACGTTACAGGACACGTGTATCTGGACATGCTGGAAAATTGGCTCATGCCACAACTGGAGACCGACAGCGCCGACTTCATCTTTCAACAGGATGGTGCTCCACCGCACTTCCATCATGATGTTCGGCATTTCTTAAACAGGAGATTGGAAAACCGATGGATCGGTCGTGGTGGAGATCATGATCAGCAATTCATGTCATGGCCTCCACGCTCTCCCGACTTAACCCCATGCGATTTCTTTCTGTGGGGTTATGTGAAAGATTCAGTGTTTAAACCTCCTCTACCAAGAAACGTGCCAGAACAGCGAGCTCGCATCAACGATGCTTTCGAACTCATTGATGGGGACATGCTGCGCCGAGTGTGGGAGGAACTTTATTATCGGCTTGATGTCTGCCGAATCACTAAAGGGGCACATATCGAACATTTGTGAATGCCTAAAAAAACTTTTTGAGTGTTTGTATGTGTGTGCAAAGCATTGTGAAAATATCTCAAATAATAAAGTTATTGTAGAGCTGTGAAATCGCTTCAATCATTTGTAATAACCCTGTAACAATCTAAGTCATTCCGATAAAGAGTTAAAAATAAAAAAAAAAACTTCAAAGCACCAGACGAGATTTGAACGAACAATTTTCTAATGTGAGAACCACACGATAATCGTTGCGCTATGATAATAGTCTGATTAACATAACTATTCTTAAACCTGCAGAGTATCACGCGAAATTCGGAAATTTGTGTTCGTCAATATACTCGTAAACGGGGACCCACCAGGGTGAGTGGCTGCAGGGTGTGGTAGCTTGGACCTTAATCTGCATTACCGTATAGATGGTTTCAAAAAAAGCATTCCCACCACTGGGGACATCTTGTAAGTAACGGATCGTATACGCTTATAAGCTCCACAACGAACTGCACCTGATCGTTTTTTGACTAATCGATTGTCCAACACAAATTTACGTGTTTCGCACTTTGTTCCATGTTACTAGTACGATGATTCCTTAAATTAATCGTAGTCTCTTTAGCTTTCTGACTTCGTAAGATGTTTGTTTACCTTCTGGAGGGTCTTACAAGTCCTGTAGACATGGGTGTCGTTAAAAACGATTAACTTGCCGTGTATCTTAGTTCCACAGTGCGGGGACTGAATGAGGGGAAAAAAGGAGATGTCTTAGTCGATAGACTTTAAGAACCCGAATAAATATAAACTCCTGTAAGTGGTTAGCTTCTATGTGGCTTATACATAATTCAATACCGAGCGGGGTGGCGCAGTGGTTAGACACTGGACTCGCATTCGGGAGGACGACGGCTCAATCCCGCGTCCGGCCATCCTGATTTAGGTTTTCCGTGATTTCCCTAAATCACTCCAGGCAAATGCTGGGATGGTTCCTCTGAAAGGGCACGGCCGACTTCCTTCCCAATCCTTCCCTAATCCGATGAGACCGATGACCACGCTGTCTGGTCTCCTTCCTCAAAACCAACCAACCAACCATAATTCAATGTGCGTACATCGAAGCCTCGCCCTGTAAGTGTCCGCTAGTACAGTTATTACTCTAGCAGTTTCTTGATAGCCACGACAACTGACAAGAGTACCGTACGAACTTCCTCCCACCGATCTGATTCATATTGACAGCGTGTGCAGAGCACGACTAGGACTTCAATATATTTAAACAGGCAGACGCAACTCTCAACCGCTTTCGAGAAATTCCTGTTTGAACACTCTAGGCGTGCTGATACATGTCTTTGTAATGTGGCTAATATTCAAGGATTCCACAGTCGAGCGAGTAAGCTCTTAATTTCGTATGCGCGAGGTCTCTGGATCGAATCTCGCTGCCGGAATTGTTATTTTTTCATTTCCACGTAATGTCAACAACAGATTTATTATTTTCTTAACATTTATCCTAAAAAAAGAGAATAAATTGCTATCGGGATGCTGATCATAGAAGCATGGAAGCAATAATTATTGCGACAGCCCATGTAATAAACGCCGCATTTTTTCATGCGTTAAGTTCTTTCGATGTGTTTATTGCTAGACAAACTTTATCTACAGTCACAAACATTTCTAGGACATTACACAATTTCGTGGTATACCACACACATGCGTTGTTACAATTGCGTGGAAATGAAAATAAGTACCTGTAGCGAGATTCGATCCAGAGACCTCGCGTTAATGAAATTAAGTTCTTACTCACTCTGCTGGAGGAACCTTGATTAACAGCGACTTTAAGAAGTATATAAGCATACCTAAAATTTTCAAGCTTGATTTTCTCGAAAACGGTTCAGAGTTCTCTCTTCCTGTTTACATATTTTCGAATCGCAGTGATGCCCTACATTCTCTATCAATACGAATCACATTGGTGGGGCGAAGTTCGTAAGGTTCCCTTTTGAGTAGGGAACACTTTCGCTACATTTAGAAAAATTTCCTCTTGTCTCTATTAGCTCCACAACTTTCGTAACAGATTTCGACAAGATACGAAACGGAAACTTCCACGTCTACTCCAAGCCAACACAACTCGAGTATTGAAAAGTCTAGACTTTGAGAACCATGAATAAATGCGTGCGTTATTTATGCAAAATTCGACAGTTTGACCTCGTGATTGCCTCATACGCCAAGTTAGGATGGTTATGACAAGAGGAGTTTGGTGATTACCACACGCTCTGCCTACTTCATCGACATCGCGGTATACATGCGTCGCACCAATCATCACACATCACGTTCCTATCTACTCATCACAATCGCACTGTAAGGTTACACTTATCTGCTGTACTAGTTGTACCTACCCACAAAACAAAAACATTCCGTTTCCCCATTGCTGCTCTCTGCTCTGGGACAAGCCATCACCGTGTTGCACTTTAGAAAAAGTGCAGTCATGACCATTTCTCTTTCGCAAATAGTCAAACGAACTTTCACTACTTCTTCCCATGTCGCTTATATTTTCGTTAGTAGTATTCCATAATTTTCTCATGTTCCTAATCCCCCCCCCCCCCCCTCCAACCACTCTGGAGCAAAAATGTGCAATTCAATTGGATATTTCTGAGTTATGTTCTTTGGCGTCACCCTTACGGAAATGCAATGAAAGCAGGAGGAGCAAAGCTTAGGTAAACGAGAACAAGACAAAATACATGGCAACGTATATTTCTAAAGATAAAAGAACACTACATGTCCTGAAGGCCTGCGATAAATGTTTTTAAAATGTCAATTGCTTCCATTATCAACGTGTCCTTTTAATCGGTGATGATAATAATATGACACAACGTATTAGAGAAATGATACAAACCAGAAAATAGGGCATTTTATGCGATCTTACAGGTATTTAAGAATTCTGTAATTATAGGAAAAAGAATGTTAATAGTATACTATTCGCTTATACATAGTCAGAAATGTGGACGATGAGAGAAGCTGATACAAACAACGTAATGGCATTGGAAAACCAAGCGTAATGGTCAGAAATAACTAGCCGACATTCCACACCGCTTACTATCCATTCGACTTCTGACTGTGCTATGGATGAGCATAAACTGAAGGAATAGACTATGACTATGGCTCTAGAATAAAGCTGTTTGAGTAATCTATAAACTTGTTTTCATCCTTGAACTGTTGGGTCAGGGTCATCTCTGGTCGTTTATGAAGCAAATTTGGGATTCTTGGCCTAATGAATTGACGAGGACGTGGAGCGAAGTACCAGATTTCGTATAGAATTTCACAGATTTCTTCTTGACGATTTCATAGTTCTTCTTGATGATTTCATGGAAGGATGGTTGCCGCAAGTGTTGCCTAAAGTGTGTGTGTTAAGGGTATAGGGCGAACTGCACGTTGTAAAGCTGACAAGTCTGAAGGCATTTCAGGTGTGTGTCGGTGGCTGCTGACCATGCATCGGAACTATACAAGATGGTCGAAAGTATGATGGCACGCCAAATAGTCAATGTCGCACTGTTAGATATTACGGGTACAGTTGGTAAAACAAGCCACAACCCTTACTGGCAGCATTGCTTATACGCGACCTGCAAATCAGCTTCTTATCTATGGTCTTTGCGTCACCCCAAATCAACTGCGGGGCACTTTAAACAAAAATCCTGCGGATTTGTTTGGACCTCTGAGAGAGGCAAAAGATTGCTGAGTATCATAGAATTGTGAAACAGAAATGGTTATACAAGAGAAACGTATAGTAATACGTATTAAATCTCAGAGAACACGCTGCTTAGCGCATATGGGGAGGATGGCAGATGACAGAATAATGAACGGCAGATTGTATTCCACCAGGAGGCAGGGCCGGTCAAGAGAAAGATGGCTGGAATATGTGTTGGCTGACCTTTATCAAGATGGAGAGCTGAGTATGGAAAAGAGAAGCAGGGAACAGTGATGCAAGGAGGCACACTGTTAATGAGGCCAATGCCCATTAATGGCCGTAGTGACGAAGAAGTAGTTCTCTGGCACCCAGAAGCTAAAAATTACGGCAGCCGAGTGAGGAATGCAGCGTTGCCGCGTGGCTGCGTCGCTTGCAGGTGATCAGCAGCGTCCTCCATAAGGCAGGTCGGCTCGTGCCTGTGGGTCCTTTGGAAGGAAGGAGCGATAAAGAGGCTTGGCGCAGATAAGGGGCGACGCTTCCGGGAAGGCACGCCGCGCTCTTACGCCTATCTGCAGGCAAGTTGCTGCCGATACATCACAGCCCAGAGTCTCCATCCGCCTGACGCTTACACTTCTCGCAGACACAATCTCACATTTCTCTCTGCTTCGTATCAAACAAAGCATTTCCTTCCAGGTCGGACCACGGAATATTTAAGTCTGCTTTTATTCACTTCTCGATGATTCGCCAGAAACGACATGTGTTTCGAATTCCACGTAAACTTGTACGCCCCTTTCTACATCTACATCTATGCTCTGCAAGCCACCTTAAGGTGTGCGCGGAGTGTACTTTGGGCTCCACTACTGTCAAAGCGCCCCTCCCCAACTTTTCCTGTTCCAGTCGCAAAAAGTCCGCGGAAAGAAGGACTGTTGGTAATCATTCGTATGAGCTCGAATCTATTTAATACCACATTCAAGTCTTTTTCGCGAGATACGTGGAGCCGCCATAAAATAACGGAGCTATTGCTGTAAAACATTTCATTTCAAAAACATCCACATTTATTTAGTGTACCCTTAATACACTCCTCTACAACGCTCTATGCTCAGTTTTCAATTGATGGGAACAATCCTGGAAGTCCTCCTCTCCAACTCCTCAATGATGCGTGCTTCCTTTACTTTGACTGTTTCAACAGACTGAAATCTCGTTCCTTTTAATGCAGATCTCACCTTGGGAAATAGATAAAAGTCACATAATGTTCGGTTAGGTGAATAAGGTGGGTGATCTAACAATGGGATGTCGTACTTCGCTAGAAACCTCTTAGCAATCAATACGGTATGCATCAGTGCGTTGTGTTGATGCAAAACCCATGACTTTTTCTTCCAAAATTCGGGTCTTTTCTTTCTTAGGCCGGCCGGAGTGGCCGTGCGGTTGTAGGCGCTACAGTCTGGAACCGAGCGACCGCTACGGTCGCAGGTTCGATTCCTGCCTCGGGCATGGATGTGTGTGATGTCCTTAGGTTAGTTAGGTTTAATTAGTTCTAAGTTCTAGGCGACTGATGACCTCAGAAGTTAAGTCGCATAGTGCTCAGAGCCGTTTGAAATCTTTCTTATTTTATCAGGGAGTTGAACAAGAACCTCAAGGTAGTAATGTTGGTTAATAGTTCGACTTTCAGGAACACAGTGAAGATACACAATTCCACGAATATCGGAAAGAAACAATCATCATACTTTGGATCTTGATTTGCTAATTCAAGTTTTTTCGCTCTCGGTGAAGCTGGGTCCTTCCAGTGCAAGGAATGGCGCTTACTTTCTGGATCATAAGTGAGAAACCAAGATTAATCACATGTTATTACTCTTTCCAAGAATGTAGGATCATTTTCAATGGTATTCAAAGACTCTGTGGAACCATTTTCAGGACATCTTTTTGTTCGACTGTGAGAATTTTCGGCATCAGTTTCTCACTCACTTTTCTCATGCTAAATTGGTTACGTAAAATCTGTCTTATGCATTCTTTGTCAATTCCTATAATTTCAGAAATCGAACGTGTACTCAACTTTCGGTCAGATCGATTCAGATTACCCACTTTTTCCATATTTTCATTCGTTTTCTATGTTGAAGGGCGTCCCGGCATGACTCATTTTCGAAGTCTTCTCGGTCCTCTTGGAACGCGTAAATCACTCGAAAACTCGCATACTTTATTGTCTTCGCCAAACACTTATTTTAGTAAAAGACAGGTTTCAGTAGCAGTTTTTCCAAGTTTCGTGTGAAACTTCACAATTCGTTGCTTAATTATTACATTCATCATTTTTCCGACAAAACTAAATAACAGCTTTTACGCAAAAGAAGACCATTGTCACACTGATTTGTCTAGAGACAAGAGTGATGCCGAATTCGACTGAGAAAGCTTCGCACTTCACAGCTATTAGTCGTTCATCTTTGCCACATGCATACTTACACCGTGTCAGTATCAGTCACACTTCGTATACCTAGGAGGAAACAATACAATGCTTGACTGTTGTAGGACAGGACACTCTCGGAATTTTAACAGTAAACCAAACCGTGATGCACAACGCCTCTCTTGCAGCGTGAACTCTGTGATCTTTCGCGATTACTAAACGAACCTGTAACGAAGAGTGTTGCTCTATATTTGGTCTTCTCTGTTTCCCCTAAAACTCCTACCGGATACGGATCGCAGACTGACGAGCAATATTCAATTATTGATCGAACGAGGGTTTTGTGACCTACCTACTCTTCCTGATTATTCTTCCAACGGATCTCGGTCTGGAATCTGCTTTACGGGCGATAACTTTTATGTGGTACTCCCACTTTAAACAGCTCCATAAGCATTCTCATAGCTAGTTATGGATGCATGTGACTGCTTAAAGTGATTGTTCTGGAAACGTATAATCATACAATAATGGGGTCTTTCTGCCTACATATGTGCAAATACGTTACATTTGTCTATGTTAAGAGTGAACCGCCAGTACCTGCACTAAGCTTCGATCGGTTGCAGGTCTTGGAAAGTTTCACCACAATTTTACAGCGTAGCGACTGCTCTGTACACGGCAGCATCATGCGGTCGGCTCCGTGGAACTTCTGACGTTTTCAACTAGATCGTTTATACATATTTCGTGCATTAATGGTTCTATAACTCTTTATTGCGGTCCGCCCGAAGTTAATTTTACATCTCAACATTTGTGTCCATTAAGAATAGCATGCTGTGTTCCGTTTGCTAGAAACTCTTTGATTCAATTACACATCTGACATCGTATTCCATACCCTTGCATTTCGTCCTTTAAACGGCAGCGCGCAACTGTATGGAATGCCTTCCAGAAGTCAAGGAACATGGTATCAACCTCAGCTCTTCTGGGTTTCGTGGACGAACATGGTGAGTTGGTTCTCAAACAATCGTTGTTTTTGGAATTAATGTTGATTCCTACAGAAAACATTTTCAGTTTCCAGAAATGCAATAATACGCGAGCATTAAACATACAAAAATTCTGCAACATACTGAAGTCAGCAATATTGGCTCACAGTTTTCTGAGTCTATTAGAAAACTCTTCTTGAAAATAGGAGTGACCTGCGCTTTTTTCCAATCAACAGGAACTCTTCGCCCCTCCCAGCGACGTACGAGTACAATGCACTGCTGGATCAAGTTCTTAGCAACAAATGGTTCAAATGGCTCTGAGCACTATGGGACTTAACATCTGTGGTCATCAGTCCCCTAGAACTTAGAACTTCTTAATCCTAACTAACCTAAGGACATCACACACATCCATGCCCGAGGAGTTCTTAGCATACTCCATATGGAATCGCGTAGGTATCCCATCACGTACAGAGGCCTTTCCCATATTGAGAGAGTCCAGTTGACATTCTACCCCACGGTCACTTACTTCGATGTGCCTCATTTTCATAGGATGAACCGTAGTACCTTGTTCTTTAATGAAACAATCCTAATCCCGATAGTATCACCTGCATTAAGCCTTTGATCCAAACGGGATTGAAATTAGCTGTATCACATGCTGTCTGAATCCATTTTCTGTGGGAATAGTACTGGAATCAAGTTGTATTCGAATACAACAGGGATCAGTCTTGGGCCCTCTATTGTTCACCTTCGAAGTCAAAAGCAAATCGTCCGCGCAGTTCTGCTGTAAATACAACATCCTTAAGGGCCGGATCTGAAGATACCGACACTATCGTCGTCCAGCTCAGATACAAGCTTAGGCTTAAAATTAAATGTGAAAAACAACTAATTTTGCAGTCAAATATAAAAGAAAATAACAAGTTTGTTTGCGTGGCCATCACCCACAGCAAGCACAGCAGTATTCGTTTAGCAAATAAAAGCCGCGTTTTTCTTGCTACAATGTATTTTATTTGTTCCAGACGCCTTTCGCCTTTTACTTTAAGGTACCTCAATGGAATAGTTATTAGAGTTTTTGACTGGCATCTACGTTTCCTTTCATCTGGTCACATGCTGGAGGTCGCAAAAACTTCACATATGAAACATGAGCACATTCTCATGCTACAAACTTTTTTCCTTCACAATTTCAAATTATTTGTGCCAACAGCTGTGAAGCGCAATAAGTATTATGTCACCAGTTATAGATATTTTACCGAAAACTGCGGTTTAATGTCGTAACAGATAGTAGTTACTACTTTAAATCACAGTTCTCGGTAAAATATCTACAACTGGTGACATAAGACTAATAGTGCTCCACAGAAGCTGGCACAAAGAACTTGAAAACGTGAAGAAAAAAAGTTTGTAACATAAGAATGTGCTCATGTTTCATAAGTGAAGTTATAATGCGACCTCCAGCATCTGACCAGATGAAAGGACACGTAGATGTCAGCCAAATATGTGAATAACTATTCCTCTGAGCCTCAGTCTTAACAGTGATTCATATTACATGTGACGACGCATCTAAAGCCCTGAAGGCCCATCTTTAGGTGCTTCACGTATTATTCGTCATTACTGACATAACGCAGTTCCCACTAGACTGCTTCTGTTGTCTGTTACACAGACATAAAATACATATCATTTATGTTGTAAAACTACAGTTTTTGCACTTTAAGCCAGGTTTTAAGACACTTGTCCACACTTTGAAAACCAAATGAATATCAGTTGAAATACACAAATTATTGTGACCTGTTACTTTTATTGTCCTTGCGATGAAAAGTTTTTTCCACACACACACACACACACACACACACACACACACACACACACACACACACACACACTACTTTTACGAGATAATTCCATTCTAGGTTGCTTCGGAAGGTTAATCCCAAGTATTTTACGGTGGCTACTGCTTCCAGTGGTTTATTGGCCATAGTGGAATACAACAGTAATGGATCTCTCGAACGATTCATGCGCACTTCGTCACGTTCATTTAGACCGAGGTTCAACTTGCAGTATCTGCACTTTCGTAGAGCAGGATGCCTTGCTCATACGTTTATTGTAGCCTGAGGCGTCGATTTCTGCAATGTGATGGGAATGCTTTGAGAAAGGATTAGTTGTACGTAGAGCTTTCCACAGTGGACGTTGAATCGTGTGACTAAGAACTTCTACAAATACTACAGAGTGCATGATTTGTCACCGTCTTGTGGATGACATGTAGGCTTTTCCGTACTGTCGTTTCGTTCTATCGTTTCCTGTCTGCTTTCTGACTCAGTTCCTGTCATCTGGGAATGGCGGCGCTGTGACTGGATTTATACTTATAAGAGCGGGTTCCAACACGTTACCTCGTATCCTCGTTCTTGATTTGTAATACACAAATAGCTGCGACGAGTCACTTATATTTACCTTCCCACTGCACTTTCGATTCATTACAATTCCATTATCAGGAAGATTTGTTTAAATTACACCACACATGGTAGCACTAGTAAAAAAAAAATCCACACATTATCTGTAGGAACTCACTTTCGCAAAACAATAAGTCGCGTTGATAACACAAACATGAGTATCCAACGCAATGGCAGTACACTGGACGTCCTTGAAACACTCCAAGGCAAGCGAGATTGTTCTACTTTTCACGGGTAAAATGACGACGTGTACAACAGTGTCATCTCTGAAACTGTCAGGCAAAGAAAATTAGTTTTATGGCAGCACATTGCATAGATGTTCAGTGTTGTGTAGGAATTTTTTACAACAGAAAAGGAACTGTGGTAACTATCCGAATAAAATTACTCTGTAACGAACAAGCGTAAGTTAAGAGTCCCTTATACTAAAATACTCAGAAAAAATCTCTGAACAGCCTCCGAAATTTAGTGCCGTTGTACTACATCTATACTCCTCAAGCCACCTCTCGGTGTTTGGAGGAGGGTGCTTCTGATACCGCTATCTTTTCTCCCCTTTCCCGTTCCATTCACGAATGGCGTGGCGGTTGTAAAGGATTTACGTCGGTAAAGTTCCGTATGAGATCTACTTTCTCTACACTACTGGCCATTAAAACTGCTACACCAAGAAGAAATGCAGATGATAAACGGGTATTCATTGGACAAATAAATTATACTAGAACTGACATGTGATTACATTTTCAGGCAATTTGGGTGCATAGATCCTGAGAAATCAGTATCCAGAACAACGACCTCTGGCCGTAATACCGGCCTTGATACCGAGCGAGGTGGCGCAGTGGTTAGATACTGGCACGCATTCGGGAGGACGACGGTTCAATCCCGCGTCCGGCCATCCTGATTTAGGTTTTCCGTGATTTCCCTAAATCGCTCCAGGCAAATGCCGGGATGGTTCCTTTGAAAGGGCACGGCCGACTTCCTTCCCCGTCCTTCCCTAATCCGATGAGACCGATGACCTTGCTGTCTGGTCTCCTTCCCCGAACCAACCAACCAACGGCCTTGATACGCCTGGGCATTGAGTCAAACCGAGCTTGGATGGCGTGTACAGGTACAGCTGCCCATGCAGCTTCAACACGATACCACAGTTCATCAAGAGTAGTGACTGGCGTATTGTGACGAGTCTGTTGCTTGGCCACCACTGACCAGGCGTTTTCAGTTGGTGAGAGGTCTGGGGGAATGTGCTAGCCAGGGCAGCAGTCGAACATTTTCTGTATCCAGAAAGGCCCGTACAGGACCTGAAACATGCGGTCGTGCATTATCCTGCTGAAATGTAGGGTTTCCCAGGGATCGAATGAAGGGTAGAGTCACGGGTCGTAACACATCTGAAATGTAACGTCCACTGTTCTAAGTGCCGCCAATGCGAACAAGAGGTGACCGAGACGTGTAACCAATGGCACCCCATACCATCACGCCGGGTGAAACGCCAGTATGGCGATGACGAATACACGCTTCCAATGTGCGTTCGCCGCGATGTCGCCGAACACGGATACGACCATCATGATGCTGTAAACAGAACCTGGATTCATCCGAAAAAATGACGTTTTGCCATTCGTGCACCCACGTTCGTCGTTGAGTACACCATCGCAGGCGCTCCTGTCTGTGACGCAGGGTCAAGGGTAACCGCAGCCATGGTCTCCGAGCTGATAGTCCGTGCTGCTGCAAACGTCGTCGAACTGTTTGTGCATATGGTTGTTGTGTTGCAAACGTCCCCATCTGTTGACTCAGTGATCGAGACGTGGCTGCACGATCCATTACAGCCATGAGGATAAGGTGCCTGTCATCTCGACTGCTAGTGATACGAGGCAGTTGGAATCCAGCGCTTCGTATTACCCTCCTGAACCCACCGATTCGATATTCTGCTAACAGTCATTGGATTTCGACCAGCGCGAGCAGCAATGTCGCGATACGATAAACCGCAATCGCGATAAGCTACAATCCGACCTTTATCAAAGTCGGAAACGTGATGGTACGCATTTCTCCTCCTTACACGAGACATCACAACAACGTTTCACCAGGCAACGCCGGTCAAGTGCTGTTTGTGTATGAGAAATCGGTTGGAAACTTTCCTCATGTCAGCATGTCGGCGCCAACCTTGTGTGAATGCTCTGAAAAGCTAATCATTTGCATATCACAGCATCTTCTTCCTGTCGGTTAAATTTCGCGTCTGTAGCACGTCATCTTCGTGATGTAATTTTAATGGCCAGTAGTGTAGTAGTATCACCGAGCGAGGTGGCGCAGTGGTTAGCACACTGGACTCGCATTCGGGAGGACGACGGTTCAATCCCGTCTCCGGCCATCCTGATTTAGGTTTTCCGTGATTTCCCTAAATCGCTCCAGGCAAATGCCGGGATGGTTCCTTTGAAAGGGCACGGCTGATTTCCTTCCCCATCCTTCCCTCACCCGAGCTTGCGCTCCGTCTCTAATGACCTCGTTGTCGACGGGACGTTAAACACTAATCTCCTCCTCATCCTCTTGTAGTAGTATCCTATTAAACTGCCTGGTGTACTCCCGAAATTACCTCTATATGTCGATTTTGTTCGGTTAAGAACGACTTGCTGCATTCAATCTGACACGAAGTCCTGCTTCCAATCACTCATCTGGTCCTATATTCGGTAAAGTGGTATCCTGCTCACTGAAACATAATGCGGAACTGTGTCGAATGCCCTGTGGCAGTGAAGGTACCTTGTACGCCGCCTATCCGGTCCTACGACAGTTGTTTGAGGCACGTCAGACACCATCCCCTCCCGCTTAGCTGCGAGAGTGAAATGTGCGACAATAATTAGTTTCGCCAGAGGAGCACTCCCCAAGGCGTGAGCGCCCCTCCCTGTCACGTTTCCCACGCTGCGGGCAGAAGCCGCTGACCTTCGGCTCTGTGGACGGAGCGGCGCCGCGACCTGCAAGAAACCAGAAGCCGCCGTCCCGCCAGGCTGCGCCTGTCACAAGCTCCGGGTCGGTCGCTTCTTTCCACACACCTGAGAGCGAGTTCAGCTGCTTGCTTAACACGACTTCAACTAACCTCACATATATTCTCTCACCTGTCACGAGAAGGTATAGCGCAGCGAAGAACAGCTTCAATTTCTCCACGGCTGTGGGCTTCCGTCTGTAACGGGTGCTTCACCTGTTCCTTATTCGCAGGTGCTTCTGGCAGAACACGTGGGAAAGTTCATACAAACCTTTGTGCACCAAGACTTAATATAATCAAGGTACCATTCGTCGTCGTTGTGTTCTGTAGTCCGAAGTCTGGTTTGATGCAGCTCTCCATGCTACTCTATCCTATGCGAGCCTCTCCGCCTCCAAATAACGACTGCAGCCTATATCCTTCTTAATGTGCTTACTGTATTCATCTCTTGGTCTCCCTCTACGTCAAATTGTGTCACAAATTTCTTGTCTCCCAATTCTCTTCAGCATTTCCTCATCAGTTACGTGATCTACCCATCTAATCTACTACATTCTGCTGTTCTGTAGTGTCACATTTCGAAAGCTTTTATTCTATTTTTGTCTAAAGTGTTTATCGTCTATGTTTCACTTCCGTATGTGGCTACACTCCATACAAATACCTTCAGAAAAGACTTCCTAACATTAAAATTGAAACAAATGAGCCCTCGGCCACAGTTTTTTAGTCTTATTAATCAGGTTTCAACACTTCTAAGAGTGCCTTCATCAGAGTTTAGGCATTTAAAGTGGTCTATAATATAATTACAAATTTGTGGGAAGAAAAAATTATAAACGGTCACTGAACCAAGCAGCCATGTTCAAAACTTTGTCTACCTAACAAATCTTTATTCGATGTTAACAGATTTCCCTTCTTCAGAAATGCATTACTTGTCATTGCCAGTCTACATTTTACATCCCCTCTACTTCAGCCATCATCAGTTATTTTGCTGCTCACGCAGCAAAACTCATCTACTACTTCAAGGCTCTCGTTCCCTATCTAATTCACTTAGCCGATTTAATTCAACTACACTCCATTCTCTTTCTTTTGCTTTTGTTGATGATCGTCTTATACCCTCATTTGAAGACACTGTCCACTCCGTTCAACTGCTCTTCCAAGCCCTTTGCTGTGTCTGACAGAATTACAATGTGATCGGCAAACCTCAAAGTGTTTATTTCTTCTCCCTGAACTTTAATTCTTACTCTAAATTTTTCTTGGTTTCCTTCACTACCTGCTCAATGTATTGAATAACATCGAGGACATGCTACAACCCTGTCTCAATCCCTTCCCAACCACTGCTTCCCTTTCATGTCCCTCGACTCTTATAACTGCCATATGCTTTCTGTACAAATTGTAAATAGCCTTTCGCTCTTTGCATTTCACCCCTGCTACCTACAGAATTTCAAAGAGTGTATTCCAGTCAACATTGTCAAAAGCTTTCTCAAAGTCTACAAATGCTATAAACGTTGAATCTGCCTTTACTTAACCTACCTTCTAAGATAAGTCACAGTGTCAGTGATGTCTCGCATGTTCTTACATTTCTCCGGAAACCAAACTGATCTTCCCAGAGGTCGGCTTCTACCAGTTTTTCCATTCTTCTGTCAAAAATTCGCGTCAGTATTTGCAACCACTATTTATTAAGCTGATAGTTCGGTAATTTTCACACCCGTCAGCAACTGCTTTCTTTGGAACTAGAATTATTACATTCTTCTTGAAGTTTGAGGGTATTTCGCATAACCTGAAAACCAGATGGAAGAGTACGATCGTGGCTCGCTCCTCAAGACTATCAGTAGCTCTGACGGAGTATCGTCTATTCCCAGGGCGTTTCGACAGATCTCTCACAGAGCTGTCAGATGCTTCTCGCAGGATCATGTCTCCTATCTCCATCTACTTTCTCTTCAATTTCTGTAATATTGCCTTCATCTCCTTTGCGAAAACCCTCTACACACTCCTCCTTCCTTTCAGCTTTCCCTTCTTTGCTTAGGATTGGCTCTCCATCTGAGCGCTGGATATGCAGCTGCTTCTCCTTTCCCCAAAGACTTCTTTAATTTACCTATAGGCGGTATCTGTCTTTCCCCTAGTGATGTAAGCTTCTAAATCCTTACACTTCTCCTCAAGCCATTCCTGCTTATCCATTTTGCACTTACTGTCAAGCTCAGTTTTTAAACGACTGTATTCTCTTTCGCCCGCTTCATTCGAAGCACTGTTTATTTTCTCCTTTCTTCAATTAAATTCAGTATCTCTTGTGTTAGCCAAGAATTTCTACTTTGTCTTGTCTCTTTCAATATTTGATTCTCTGCTGTCTTCACTATTTCATCTTTTAAAGCTACCCACTCGTCTTCTACAGCATTCCTTTCTCCTGCTCTAGTCAACTGCTGCGTAATGTTCCCTCTGAAACTCTCAGTAACCTCTTATTCACAACGACCATTACTGTGTGATACATCGCTTCCGTCTCGCAGCTTCTGTGGCTTCCTGCGATGTCTCGCTCATGGCCGCGGCCAGAACCCTCGCGCTCTTAAACTGTACTCTTATTCGACGTGATTCTCATTGTGAAGCACGCCAAACGTGGTTCCCATCGTGGTTTGGACACAATCAGAAACAAGCTGGGACACTTCACAGAACGTGATTTGCAATAGCACCGTTCTCGAGCGGCAGTTGACGGCTGCACCACAATGGATGCGCGTAACACTGTTTCGCTAGCGCTATTAAAACGGGCATTTGCTTTCTGGCCCATAGACTATCCATGTTGTTCTGTCTGTAGTGCACACAAAACATAAACGAACATGATATTGTTGTTGTGGTCGTCAGTCTGAGCCTGGTCTGATGCAGCTTTCCACGCTAGTATATCCTGTGCAAACCTCTTTATCCACGTATAACCATCGAAACCTACATCTATTTGAACCTTGTTACTGTATTCATCCCTTGGCCTTCTACAATTTTTACTCCCCCCTCCCACACACATACACTCTTTCCCAAAATACTAAATTGACAATTCCTTATGCCTCGAATGTTTCCTGTTAACCGATCTCTTCTTTCAGTCAAGTTGTGCCATAAATTTCGTTTCTCCCCAGATTGATTCAGTGCCTCCTCATTCGTTACGCGATCTACCCATCCACTCATCAGCATTCTTCTAAAACACCACATTTCAAAACCTTCTATTCTCTTTTTGTCTAAACCGTTCTCGTCTGTGATTCCTAGTTTAATTGCTAGAGAATCGTATAATTTAGTTCGACTACATCTATTAACTTATCTCTTTTCAAAACACTATCCATTCCGTTCAACTGCTCTTCCAAGTCCTCTGTTACCTCTGTCAGAATAAGCATGTCATCGGCAAATCTTACACTTTTTACTTCTTCAGTCTTAACTTTAATTCCTTCTACAATTTTTCATATATGTACCTCACTATTCTGCAATTCACACTTAAGTGCCCGGCAGAAGCACTTTGGTTTCTTTTACTGCCTGCTCTGGTATAGATTGAGTAACATCGCCCTTGTCAATTACTGTCTCCCTTCCATATCCTTCGACTCATAACTGCAGTCTGGTGTTATTAGAAGTTGTATTTAACCTTTTGCTCCCTTTATTTTATCCCTGCTACGTTTGGTGATGAGGAGGGGGTGGGGGCGGTGGTGGTAGGGAGAGAGAAAAAAGGATAGTTGGTGTATTTCCGTACAACACTTCATCCGTCACTTATTTATTACTTATTAAGACTGTCACATCTGATTTCAAAAGCATGCTCTAATCTTCGGGAACAAATGTTTATTTTTTTTACACTGAATTAAACTAGTCGCAGTACTTTTTTTGTTTTTGGACGTAGTTTCTTTTGAGAAGGGCTTCTTTTCCTCCACAAATGCCGTAATGTAATAGGGCGGTGCCACACCGACAGTTCGGTGACATCATTTACATTGTGGAGATAAGAGCCTCAAGAAATAACTAATAGGTGAAATCAGTAGCAATACGAAAACACTAGGGAAACAAAAACGAACAAACTAATCAGACCTCCACAGGATGGGTATACTCTTGTTATTAACGCCACGAAACTTATTACAACGAGAACACTACCATGCTTAGGTGCTCAATGGCAAATAAGGTACGGCACGTTTGCCGTGATGATACTCGAGTATTTGGTTGTTTCGCTGATTTAATATTATGGACGATTACCTGAAAAAGTCGTTGCTTTGAGGATGAGTTACTTTGAACTTCAGTTTTGATCGTGAACTTGTGGACTCTAGCGCGCGGCTTTGACGGTGAGGAATTTTTCTGATGTTGTCGTACAGCTTTAGCAACTCGTAACTATTGCTTATCTGAAAGATTCGCGAATTTGCAACTGTAAATGAAGAGACAGGAGGCTCTACGAAATTTACATATGATAACGGAAGCGTAATTTAGGTTCAAATAACACATGTTGGCGTAGGGCCGCGCTCTGTAAAGGATATTCGAGTTCCCCTCTGAGATGCCCAGTTATCTTGGAAGCCAAGTTGTACGTGGTACGGGAGAGTAATTTCTGTTTCTGAAGAGAGGTGGGCCAACAGATTTTACTCATCTGTTCTCAATGGAATTAGGAAAGTAACGATTAGTTTAATGAAGCATGTCCATAATTCATAAATACAGGACTATTACAAATGATTGAAGCGATTTCATAAATTCACTGTAGCTCCATTCATTGACATATGGTCACGACACACTACAGATACGTAGAAAAACTCAAAGTTTTGTTCGGCTGAAGCCGCACTTCAGGTTTCTGCCGTCAGAGCGCTCGAGAGCGCAGTGAGACAAAATGGCGACAGGAGACGAGAAAGCGTATGTCGTGCTTGAAATGCACTCACATCAGTCAGTCATAACAGTGCAACGACACTTCAGGACGAAGTTCAACAAAGATCCACCAACTGCTAACTCCATTCGGCGATGGTATGCGCAGTTTAAAGCTTCTGGATGCCTCTGTAAGGGGAAATCAACGGGTCGGCCTGCAGTGAGCGAAGAAACGGTTGAACGCGTGTGGGCAAGTCCACGCGTAGCCCGCGGAAAATTGGCTCATGCCAGAACTGGAGACCGACAGCGCCGACTTCATCTTTCCACCGCACTTCCATCATGATGTTCCGCATTTCTTAAACAGGAGATTGGAAAACCGATGGATCGGTCGTGGTGGAGATCATGATCAGCAATTCATGTCATGGCCTCCACGCTCTCCCGACTTAACCCCATGCGATTTCTTTCTGTGGGGTTATGTGAAAGATTCAGTGTTTAAACCTCCTCTACCAAGAAACGTGCCAGAACTGCGAGCTCGCATCAACGATGCTTTCGAACTCATTGATGGGGACATGCTGCGTCGAGTGTGGGAGGAACTTGATTATCGGCTTGATGTCTGCCGAATCACTAAAGGGGCACATATCGAACATTTGTGAATGCCTAAAAAAACTGAGTTTTTGTATGTATGTACAAAGCATTGTGAAAATATCTCAAATAATAAAGTTGTTGTAGAGCTGTGAAATCGCTTCAATCATATGTAATAACCCTGTATATATGGCTACCGTGCATTAGTTGTAAAGCGTGAACTTTAATAAAACCAACAAACTGCAGGGACGGATTCCTGGCTAGAAATGGAGGAAAATTGTCCTATGAACATGTGCCCGGAAATGTATCGTTACGCAGATGTCACTGACGAATGACAGTTCCTCTGAACCCTGTGCATGTGTTCATTGTGTGTTGCAGGCTGTGTTATTGATATAGCTTACTGTGAGCAGAAAAACAGTCCGGTATTAATGTCGGGAATAAGCCGAGGTGGTGTTTTGCGTACAGCCAAACATACGGGCCGGCCGGGGTGGCCGAGAGGTTCTAGGCGCTACAGTCTGGAACCGCGCGACCGCTACGGTCGCAGGTTCGAATCCTGCCTCGGGCATGGATGTTTGTGATGTCCTTAGGTTAGTTAGGTTTAAGTAGTTCTAAGTTCTAGGGGACTGATGACCACAGATGTTAAGTCCTATAGCGCTCAGAGCCAACTAAAATCCACACCGATCCGTTGGTTGAAGACCTTCAGTAACATTTCACCACCTGAAATGCGACGCCAAGAGGCAACAAACCGGTATTGAAGGATGCTGCATCACCCCGATTACCCCCAAGACCTTGAAATTCATACAGTATTAAATGACGTTCCTCCAGGCCGCTTCATATCACGCACTCCACTGTAGCGAATGGAAGAAACAATAAGAAGTTCGACGTTAAAGAAGAGTGGAGCAAAAGCTGGAATGCTACAACAATAAAACATCAACGTGTTCAATTCCCATCCACCGGCCTACCAGGATTTGATCTGTGTATGAGTGACTGAGTTGGGTTGTTTGGGGGAGGAGACCAGACAGTGAGGTCATCGGTCTCATCGGATTAGGGAAGGACGGGGAAGGAAGTCGGCCGTGCCCTTTCTAAGGAACCGTCCCGGCATTTGCCTGGAGCAATTTAGGGAAATCACGGAAAACCTAGATCAGGATGACCGGACGCGGGATTGAACCGTCGTCCTCCCGAATGCGAGTCAGAAGTGAGTGAACACGACTGAATAGGATAAGAACCGGTCATGCCAGGTGCAGCGCTATGATTCATAAATGGGGACTCCGAAATTCTCCAGAATGTAATTGTGGGGCCAAAGAACAAATCGTTTTAGCATACAGTCAGAGGCTGCTCTTTGCGAAAGTATTCAGGTCCATTAAGTGACTTTATTAATACTGCTTGCTCTGCTATCAATTGGCTTCATTCATCAGACGTTGAACTCTGATTAAATGTACCTATTTTAATTAATTCCTAATTGTATAGTTTGAGTGTTCTTCTTTTAGTATTATTGAATTATTAATTTTCAGAATTTAAACATATTGGCTTTATGCCTAAATCGTTAAATGTATAATCGTGAATTATATGTGTTTCTTAACATTTGCTGTTGCCACCATACGGTAAATAACGTAACGTAACAGTGAGGCGTATCACGGCTAGTGCTGGTATGAAATCTGGCGCAGTGCGTGTCACATGTGTGTTATTGCGGTGCGTGGGCGTTTACTGCACAACAGACGGCGTAGCCGCGAGGGCAGGAAGGACGGCGGGGCTTCCGGAGCGCCGGACGGCCGCCCGCGGTAAGTGCCTCCGCCACCTGGACACCAGCTGCCGCCCACACAATGCCCCACCCCTGCCTCGTGCGCTCATTATTGTACATAATCAACGGGCTCCAAAAGTGCCCCACCATTTGGCTCCACACTACAATCAATACAAAAGCGCTGTAAAAAGCTTATAACTGCAAAGATTTGATCATACCGAGGATTTTCACAGATGTATGACTGGCTCCAAGGAGTCAAAATTCATTTACTAGTATTAGGTCTCGTTTTTTAATCTAATTCCCCCAGCATCGCCTGATTCAACTGAACTGCATCACATTACCCTAGTTCATATTACAATCGCTTTTCGATATGCTATATGATCCTTACTGGTTGTTCAGTGTACAGATTAAATAACTTTGTGGATAGGCTACAGCCCTATCTCATTCCCTTCTCTGCTATGGCTTCCTTACGCTGGACCGGCCAGTGTCCAACAGAAACATCGGGCGTTCCCCCAGGAAAACTTAATGGGACCTGCAATAGTCTAAACATACGAAGTACATTCAATAATTAGATAGATAAATTTATGTACAAAAAAAACTTTACGTTTACAAAATGAGACTTTTACTACTACTGAACATAATCTACCAATATTAAAACATAATGAAATTTTCACTCTGCAGGTGAGTGTGCGTTGATATGAAACATCCTGGCAGATTAAAACTGCGTGGCGGACCGAGACTCGAGACCTTTGCCTTTCGCGGACAAGTGCTCTACCATCAGAGCTACCAAAGCAAGACTCTCGCACGACCCGTCTTCAGAGGTGTAATTGCGCCAGTATATCGTCTCCTACCTTCCAAACTTCACTGCGGCGACATGGCTTGCCTGGGGGATGTTTTCAGAATGGAACTTTCTCTCTGTAGTGCAGATTAAAACCAAGCCATATCTCCGCAATATCCTTTCTCCCCGAGTGCTAGTTCTGCAAGGTCCGCAGGAGAGCTTCTGTAAAGTTTGGAAGGTAGGAGACAAGGTACTGGCGGAATTAAAACTCGGAGAACGGGTCGTGTGTCGTGCTTTGGTAACTCAGATGGTAAAGCACTTGCCCGTGAAAGCCAAATATCCGAAGTTCGAGTCTCGGTCCGGCACACAGTTTTAATCTGCCAGGAAGTTTTAATATTAAACAGTTGTCCCAGCTATGAACTTTTTTATCTGATGCAAAGGGAATTGTGTTGTTGCTTGAGCCACTTTCCCCACAAACTCTTTGACCACCTGGTTGCTGCTGAACATTTTTTCTACGCAATGCTTCCTTGAGTGAACCACAAAAATGAAAATCGTTTGATAGTCTTACAGACTCCCGCATGGAGCACACAGAAATTGGCATCCATGAAGTAGAGATGAACTGAAACAGTTGAAAAGAAATAAGCCACCAGGTCGAGACGGAATCTCAATTCGGTTTTAACCAGAGTACTCGGTGGCATTGGCCCCACGCTTAGCCTGAATTTATCACGAATCTCTCGCCCAACGAAAAGTCCCAAGCGAATTGGGAAAAAAAAGTGGCCCCCGTATATAAGAAGAGTAAAAGAAAGTACTTTTTTTTTTTTTTTTTTTTACAGAAATTTCCGCCATTTGACTGTTAATCGCTCATTTACTTTACACAACATGATTTCGGCTTTGTGGTTATTCTCAAATGCATGCTGAAATGTTAAAATGTGTGACTTGACTGTGACATGTCGTTGTCTAAAACACATTTTTCTGGTCTTACAGACAATAAAATATACATAATATGGCTGACATTATGCATAATGAGAAACCACATATAACATGGCGTATTTAACAGCTGATACTGTGGTGTCACCGCCAGACACCACACTTGCTAGGTGATAGCTTTTAAATCGGCCGCGGTCCGCTAGTATACGACGGACCCGCGTGTCGCCACTGTTAGTAATTGCAGACCGAGCGCCACCACACGGCAGGTCTAGAGAGGCGTACTAGCACTCGCCCGAGTTGTACAGCCGACGTTGCTAGCCATGGTTCACTGAGAATTACGCTCTCATTTGCCGAGACGATAGCTAGCATGGCCTTCAGCTACAATTGCTACGACCTAGCAAGGCGCCGTATTCCATTTATATTGCGAGTCTATTATTGTATCATCAAGAGCAATGTTCTACAAATGTGGATTAAAGTTAAGTATTCCAGAAGCTACGTACTTTTCTTTATAGCATTCATTACGTATCCTGTCTCAGACCTCACGCCAGACTGCTTGAGTTTAACGCGTGCATTTCGGCCTTCTCTAGCTATACAACAAGTGGCGACGAGGCTTAAAAGAGGATTTCGCGTTCGTCTTGCACTCATTTACTTGTATCATGGCTTCGCCACATTCTCCAGATGTACTGTCCGAATTTTATCGCTTGCAGAATCAGCAGACGCAGGCGTTATTGGATGCCCTTGGACAGCTCGTCCAGGGTCAACGTGCGCTGCAAAACGATGCGGCCGTCGCCGCTCCACCACTACAGCAGACACAACACACAGTTGCACCCCAGTTTCGTCCGTTTCAAGCAGAAGTGGAAACATGGATGGAGTGGTCACGCCAATTTGGATTCCATCTCGCCGCCTACAGAATTCAAGGTAACGAGCGGCAGCCTTTTTTGTTAGCATCCGTCGGGGTGCAGACGTACTGTGTGATAGTGATATTGTTTCCCCGACGCGACGTAGCAACTCTGTCCCACGAAGAAATTTTGTCTGCTTTAGATGCCTATTTCAAAGAAACAGTCAATGTAGTTGCAAAAAGGTATACGTTCTTTCGTACAAAACGTACAACCGGTCAGACTAATCGGGAGTGGGTTGCAACTTTGCAAGGCCTTACAAGGGATTGTGCTTTTGAATGTGAATGTGGACTCCCTTATTCAGATACTATGGTGCCTGATGCAATTGCACAGAACGTTTCTGATGTTCGCATAAGGGAACAGATTTTGAAACTAGTCAATCCCTCCCTTCAACAAGTGATGGACATATTGGATAGGCAAGACACACTTGACTTTGCTCAGGAATCTTTTGAAACTTCGCCAGCTGTGTGTCACATTAACCGGCCCGCTGGGCGAGCTGCACGGAACTGTAAACTGCCCTCGCGCACGTCCGTGCAGCCACGTGTCCCGCGAAAGCAAGCAAATGCAGTGCTGAAATCATGCCCGCGGTGTGCAACTAGACATTCGCGCGAGAATTGCCCGTCACGCCAGGCTATTTGCTTTTTCTGTAATACAAAAGGACATGTTCAAAGTGTTTGCCAGAAAAAACTTAGAACGGACACTAACAACCATTCCAGGCCCTTTGCTTCACGCCGGAATCGAACCAGGAATACACGGGCTCGTGAACCTTTGCCCATGGAAATTCATGTAGTTAATACCACTCAGTCCAATGCTTCTCTCTCTAACAGTGACTGTGTTCGTCCCACAAAAAGTGTGCGTCGACATCGACGGAAATCACGTCAAGTCGCAAGTGCTTCTGTACCAGTGTCTGTTCACGTTGTACAAAACAGTCGCTCTTGTCGTCAGCACGACAATAAACTTTTTGTAGACTTGGAAATTAATGGCAACGTGATACCATTCCAGCTCGATACCGGAGCTGCAGTTTCATTGCACAATAAAGACACGTACAAACAACTGGGCGCACCTCCGTTGCCTGCCGCAAATGTTAAGCTAACTACTTATTCAGGACAGCATATCCCTGTGTTAGGACAGTGCAGCCTTCTTGCAACATACAAGGGACAAACACAACTTGTGTCATTTTATGTCCTTCGTTCTTCTGCTGCAGTGAACTTGTTTGGTTTAGATTTATTTCAGTTGTTTAACTTGTCTATCGTAAATCAGGTCCTATCAGTGAACCAGACTGTGCCTTCAGCCAGTGTTTCTCGTCTATGTGAAGAATTTGCAGACATTTTTGCACCGGGCCTTGGTTGCGCTAAGAACTATGAAGCACATTTGGAACTGAAAGTACACGCGCAACCAAAATTTTTCAGAGCACGCAATGTTCCCCACGCATTGCGTGATGTCGCAAGAACATTAAACGTTTTAGAATCACAAGGTGTAATTGAACGTGTGCAGGCTTCTCTCTGGGCCTCACCCTTAGTAATTTTGCAAAAACCTTCCGGAAAATTGAGACTTTGCGTGGACTTCAAGGCAACAGTGAATCCACAACTAGTGACTGCTACTTTTCCTTTACCCCGCCCGGAAGATCTTTTTGACAAACTGTGCCCGGGTAAATATTTTTCGAAGTTGGACCTAGCAGATGCGTACTTGCAAATACCGGTGGACGAAGAATCCC
Source organism: Schistocerca cancellata (assembly GCF_023864275.1). Classification (NCBI taxonomy): domain Eukaryota; kingdom Metazoa; phylum Arthropoda; class Insecta; order Orthoptera; family Acrididae; genus Schistocerca; species Schistocerca cancellata. The sequence continues at coordinate 289,321,099 of NC_064631.1, read as the reverse complement.
AGCGCGTATTGGTGATTAACACGCATCTTGGTTTGGAATCGATGCTGCGATTACGCATATGTGCTCTTCTTGCATGGCGTGTGCCGAACACCAATCCGCGCCCCCACGGAAATTCTTTGCATGGCCAAAAGCTACTTCCCCTTGGCAACGCTTACACATCGATTTTGCTGGTCCATTCTGGAATGCTCGATGGTTGGTTCTGGTTGATTCCTTCAGTAATTTTCCTTTTGTTGTCAGGATGTCTTCCACGACGTCTTCTGCCACAATCCAAGCGTTGTCCACTATCTTTTGCATTGAAGGTCTTCCACAGACTATTGTTTCCGACAATGGCCCACAATTCATGTCCGCAGAATTTCAGTCATTCTGCAAGGCCAATGGTATTCAACATCTGACATCCGCGCCGTTTTCGCCACACTCAAACGATGCCGCTGAACGTTTGGTCCGGACTTTCAAGTCACAGATGTTGAAGTTGACAGAGTCGCGTTCTCGGGAGGACGCGTTATTACTCTTCTTGTCCTCGTATCGCTCTCAGCCCCGCGATGGTCGCTCGCCGGCTGAGTTGCTCCATGGTCGTCTTCATCGAACCTTGATGTCTTTGCTGCATCCGCCGCATCAGGTTCCTGTGCAGCGGCAGACACTTGCTTTTGCCCCTGGCGACATTGTATATTATCTCAACTATCGCGGTTCACGGCGTTGGCTCGCAGGGCGCATTCTTCGCTGCCTCGGCCGCGCTATGTATCGGGTTTTGGGGGCCTCTGGTGAGGTGCGTCGGCATCTCAATCAGCTGCGCCTCTGTCGTCGCACGGGTTCTGCCGCTCCCCGTCTGCTTTCAGCGACGGTGCCGTCCGGTCAGCGCCCTGGGGACCCATCTACTGGCTCACCTCATCCCCAGGTGTTACCGACGCTGCCTTCCATTTTGCCCCATGGCGTCGCGCCGCCGCCGGCGCCGCCCGCAGTGGACGCGTCGCTGCAACCGCCGGGCGCCTCCCTGAGTCACGCGCCGCCGATCGCTTCCCGTGACCAGATGTCCTCCGCCAAGGAACTCTTGCCCGCTCCGGACCATCTGTCGTCTTCGCCAGTCGGGTGCTCCGACTCGATGGAGGTCGACCCTTCGCCCCCTCCTGACTATCTACGGGCGCATACACCTCATGTTGGTGTGCACCCTGGACTAGGTGTTCAGGCGTTTCCTAGCTCCCCTCGGACCGAATGGCCGGGTGCGGGTGGCACAGCCTCGCTTGTTAGGCTCCCCACCTCGTCGCATACGTCAACATGGGGTCCTCCCCACGGCGGGCGGAAGCCTTATAACACAACCGTTCACCGATTTGCGGGGGAGGAATGTGGTGTCACCGCCAGACACCACACTTGCTAGGTGGTAGCTTTTAAATCGGCCGCGGTCCGCTAGTATACGACGGACCCGCGTGTCGCCACTGTCAGTAATTGCAGACCGAGCGCCACCACACGGCAGGTCTAGAGAGACGTACTAGCACTCGCCCGAGTTGTACAGCCGACGTTGCTAGCCATGGTTCACTGAGAATTACGCTCTCATTTGCCGAGACGATAGTTAGCATAGCCTTCAGCTACAATTGCTACGACCTAGCAAGGCGCCGTATTCCATTTATATTGCGAGTCTATTATTGTATCATCAAGAGCAATGTTCTACAAATGTGGATTAAAGTTAAGTATTCCAGAAGCTACGTACTTTTCTTTATAGCATTCATTACGTATCCTGTCTCAGACCTCACGCCAGACTGCTTGAGTTTAACGCGTGCATTTCGGCCTTCTCTAGCTATACAACAGATACATTCCTCTGACCTACATGCATTACTTCCGTTCATAAACTTCGACGATGTACAAGTACCGACAGGTCAGATATGCTAATGTAACTTCCACAGATCCTAAGTGAAATGGTCCCCGTGGATGTTGAATACGTAAAAAATCTTAAATGCACTTTCACTTAAAAAGTTACCAAAAACTTGTTACAAAACATGTAAATGTGCAGTCTTAACTGCATACCATAATTGAGGCATTTTCCGGAAGAAAGGCCCACAGGACAAAATTGTTATTTGATATAGGACTGTTTAAATACTTACTTTCAATATATTTCAGTAACAACCTCATTCTAATACACAAGTACATTTTAGGAGAATGTGTACGACTATTACGTAAATCTTCCCATAACACTAGATATTTTACTTATGTTTTTAATGTGCAAAATTATAGTTCTGATAAATATTTATAGGCTCATTCCCGTGAACCGCTCTCTGCAAATTATACTGTGCAAACATTTCATCATCAAATGTTATTTTAACTCTCCACCACTTTAATTACCTGACACTAATATTATTCTTAATGATACCTACGATCAGGGAACCAGCAGAAAGGTACAAAAAATGAACAACAGAAAGTAAATTGATACCAAAATACAACTATACAAATAAAATACCACTGTTTTGTCCAATAGTTCATACATTACGATGGACAATTTCTTCTAAAATAGTTTCTAGTTATTGAAGGGCCTTTTTGTTTCTTCTCCTCTTCTTCTTCTTCTTCTTCTTCTTCTTCTTCCTGTCCTGCACGGGTGTCTATTTTCTAAATACGTCTGGTTGCTGGTGACTATCTTTAAGCCTGCTGTGTAACAACGAATTACTTTCATCATTCATGTACGTAAATACATACCAAACACGCTTTCCTTTTTCTGGCTTCACTGAATTAAACGCCGCTATTGACAGTCTTAGGTTTTTCAGTACTTTATTACTGTATTTATGTTTCCGAAGTTGGAATTACGTATATGGCCCTATGTACATTAGTGAGTCTAGTACTAGACCATCCTGCTTTATATTTCAGAACAAAATATTGCAGAATTTTAAACACAGCTAAAGCTACATTAAACTGATTGATAAGTGCTGCGTGTCCGCGCATCAAAAAAAGCTGCCCTGTCCTTTAGCTTTGAGATAATGAAACAAAACATTGACTGAATATTCTGCGTAGCCCGTTGATTAATCTTAAACAGTTTCTCGAAAAAGGACACATAGACTCACGAGCCCTTCTTCCGGAAAATGCTTCAATTCTTTGCCTTTTGTAGACACACAACATCAAGTACAAAAAAATCATTCTACAACACTTATTTACATTGATCGCATTACTATACCGAATTTCCACAGACGTCAGATTTTACTTAGTAATCGCGTCATTTGGTCTTGTTAATAACATGTACACGTCGGTCGGTTCTGCTAAGAAATTCGTTAGTGAAAGTATGGTTCAAATGGCTCTGAGCACTATGGGACTTAACATCTGTGGTGATCAGTCCCCTAGAACTTAGAACTACTTAAACCTAACTAACCTAAGGACACCACACACATCCATGCCAGAGGCAGGAGTCGAACCTGCGACCGTAGCGGTCACGCCTAGAACCGCACGGCCACACCGGCCGGCTCAGTGAAAGGAGTTCGCCATCAATCATTCCTTCAGGCTCCTCTCTTCTTTTAAACTGAACATTATTACTGATTAAGTTTCTTATGACTGTTGACAAGTTCTTGAAAGCGTTTGTTCCTGTGAATAGTGGACATCTTTGTGGAAAAATAAGTGACGTTAAATCTTTGTGAAGATTATTCTTATGTCTAATGTCGATTCCGTGAACAGAACTGTTGTGTTTGAAAAAGAGAACGGTAATCTCAGGAAATACTATAGGAATTTTAATACGATTTCCACTAATAGATAGATTGACTCATGAGGAAGTTGTGCGTGTAATTTATTGCCGCAACGCCAGACGAGTGGTCTGAACGTAGATATTTAAGTGCTAGCAGTGCGAAGTCAGGGCGCAGTGCTTGGTCTATCAAGCTTGAGCTTTGAATAATCTATTACCTATATAACGTTGACCCCAAAGGTTTTGGCACACCGTATAGAACTAGATCAACGAACACTACTTCAAAAACGCCTGTTTTGGACGTGTGTGAACATACGAACAAAACACCAATGCGGTAGAACTTATGGAGCCAAATGAGCGCTGGATATGGACGTCATCTAGCAGAAGTAGAAATCTGTCTGTCACTTCAACATATCTTCGTCTTAATCGCAGTATGATGATGTATTTTCAGCAAAAAGCACCACAGAAAGTAGTTCACAATTTATGAGGTAGGAACACAAAACCATTATGACGACGATTTGCGAACAGTATGGCTTTCAGATGAACGCATACTAGGTGTGGCTATGAAATAACGGGACTATTGTTGTAAAGCATTTTATTTGAAAAACATACGTATTTAGTTATTGTCATTCGTAGTATACTCCCATCCTCTACCCCTACAACGCTCCATGAGAATTTTCCATTGGCGGAAACAGTGGTTGAAGTCGCCCTCCCTGAGCTCTTCGATGGCGCGTGACGCTTTTCCTCTCAGTGCTTTAGAGGACTGAAATCTTGCTCCTTCTAATGCAGATTTGACCTTGGAGAATGGATAAATTCATATGGTGCTAGGTCGGGCGAATGAGGTATGTGGTGTAACACTGGTGTAGTGTACTTCGCTAGAAACCTCTTAATAGACAATCGGTGTGAACCGGCGTTTTTGTCTCGATGCAGAACCCATGACTGGTTTTCCACAATTCGGTTCGTTTTTTTTTATTTTCTCACAGATTTGAGCAAGAACCTCAAGGTAATAATGTTGATTAAGAGTTGGACCTTCTGAAACCTAGCGAAGATCCACAACTCCATGAGCATCGAAATAAGACCCCATCATCGTTCTGAATATTGATTTGGTCATTCGTCCTTTTTTCGCTCTCGGTGAAGCTGGGCCCTTCCAGTGCGTGAAATGGCGCTTAATTTCTGAATCATAAGTAAAAAACAAAGATTCGTCATATATTATCACTCTTTCCAAGAAATTAATATCATTTTCACTGTAATTCAGAGAGTTAACACAAACATTTTCGCTAGCTTTTTTTGTTCGATCGTGAGAATTTTCGGCTCCGGTTTCGCACACACCTTGTCACAAACTGATTATTTAAAATTTGTCTAACGCACTCTTTGTCAATTTCTACAGTTTCAGCAATCGGCTGAGTACTCGACCAACAGTCAAATCGAACCAGATTGCCTACTTCTTCGATATTTTCATCGTTTTCGATGCTGAAAGGCATCAGGGGCATGAGTCGTCTTCGACGTTTTCTCTGTCACCTTGGAAACGCTTGAAGCGCCCAAAAACTCGCCATATATTTATTTTAGTAAGAGAAAGGTTTTAGTAGCAGTTTTTCCAAGTTTCATGTGAAGGCAATTCGTTGCTTATTATCACACTTCTCATTTTTCTGGTAAAACAAAATAACAGCTCTTACACAATCGAAGGCGAGGGCCACAGTGATTCACCTACAAACACCAGAGATGCAACATTCGACTGAGAAAATTTCACTGTTATTGGTCGTTCATCTTCGGCGCATGTGCACTAACACTGTGACAGCATCAGCCCCGTTATTTTATAGACACACCTCGTAGATCAGAGCTTGGAATGTTTTCTTGCGGATGTGCCTGGTAGTGTCGTGTTTTTGAAGAGATAAAGCGGACACCTGAGGCTTACAGAAAGCTGTAAAGGGAGTGCGGAAGTATTAGCAGGTGCGTTGCCAGACGGCGCTATGGGCACGGTTGTCTTCCGGCTGTTAACACGTGACTGCGAGAGCTGCTTACCGCAATAGTGGCACGTACGATGTGTGGGTTTTACTGCTGCGGGTCATAACTTTAACGTTCATTCGTGTTACTTCACCCCCAAGTACTAGTTGGGTGCACCATGGCTTTTATGCCCGCATAAAATGTTACCCAGGTACTATAGTCAGGGTTACGTATTAAAGGGACATCCAGACGTGAAGCGATTTCCATCTCGAAAGTACAGCGTAACGGAAGTGACGTCATTGTGGCTCGGCGCACACGCGTAAGCGGTAGAACACACAAAATCAGAATTGAGCATGGGCGTACATAGGGAGGGAGGGAGGGGGGGGGGGGAGAGGCAGCAGTAGTAGCGAGTGTGTTTGAAAGGATTGACTTACAGCCACAGAGCAGTATGCGATATTTTAATATTGAGACAATAATTATAAGATCGCTACTTTGTACTATAAAAATTTACATTACCAGCTTCGTTTTATGAACTGCCTTCTTCCGATTTACGAGTAACCCACAAATAATTACGGGGACTGATAATCATGCTGTTTAGTCCCTTCAATCTACAAACCAGCCGGCCATTGTGGCCGAGCAGTTCTAGGCGCTTCAGTCTGGAACCGCGCGACCGCTACGGTCGCAGGTTCGAATCCTGACTCGGGCATGGATGTGTGTGATGTTCTTAGGTTAGTTAGATTTAAGTAGGTCTAAGTTCTGGAGGACTGATAACTACAGAAGTTAAGTCCCATAGTGCTCAGAACCATTTGAACCAATCTACAAACCAACCAACCCAATAATTACGTCGAAATCTACAAACACCAGTTACATGCACATTGAATGTAAGGAAAAATTGTACAGTCGTGCAGCACTACTGGTAGCACTTGGGAACTTGCAAGTGATTCATTTCGCGGATTTCACGTCGCTCTTCAAACCACCCTCTCCACTGCTCTACGGTCCTTGCCCGTCAGTATATGATGTCTGGCTCGTCTTGATATAACTGTGGTTGTTCCTTCGCGTTTCCACTTTACAGTCTATCAAAACAGTGGACTTGGTCAGCTTTAAAAAGATTTAAATATCCATGATGGATTTGTTGTTGCTGTTAATACTTCTCTACTTGACAACACAGTGTTCCACGCCTCCTTTTATACTGCCAAGCCGCCTCTCGTATTACATAAATGGTAGGTATATTTCTGATCAGATAGTGCATGCATGCAGAAGACGATTTCGCGAATCGCCGTGGATTAAGATGCTCTGACGACGTTCAAATGAACAAAGCAAGCACGGTTACTGGACATGCACTCACTCAAATTAGAATCATATTTCAGCATCAGAAAGAATCTCGACTCAGTTTTAGTATCCCCTGCGTTTCAGTTATGCAGAGAAGACAAATCGAAGAATTTCATTTCTTTTCCTGATTTTCTCACAGTAGGCTTTAGAAGTTTCTAATATTTTGAGATGGTAAGCATTGTTGATGAATTCACTACCCACGTACAAAATAAATGAGACTGCCCATAACGCTGAACGAATTATACGCCGTACCGCATTTGTCCGAGACTCGTTCCGAACTTCTTGCAGTGAGAAAAGTTTCAGCGAACTCAAACCAGCGGTAGTTACAGTAAAAGTGTTCATTTGCTCGTCCCGTGGTTTGGTATCACTTACTTTATTTATTAACGAGCAAATGGCCCATAGTATGGCATCATTTATTTTATTAAAGCACAAATTCTTTTGTTATCACTTCGTGATTATTTTTATGAGAGAAACGCTGCTTCACGCACGTTTTCTGTTCAGTTTTGAAATTTTATTTGTCTTTCAACAAATTACTGTGAATAATAAATTTGATTTGACATATTATATGAGCTTCACAAAGGGGCGGTAGAAAATCTGTTACAGCGGATATTTGCTGATAGTGGGTAAGTAAATTACCTTTTGTTAACAGGAGTATGGCATTTCAAGGTTAATTTTTTTCCATGAAAGAATCTAAAAATATATTTATAACCGCCTAACAGGCTTATTTTATTTAATTTGTTTCTTATAGCCTGGCCATGCCATACCTTACATCGATCCACAAACCACACACATCAAAGATTATTATACAGCATACTCAATTCCTATGATACTTGTGCAGTTAAGTAGATCTGTAGTATTATTATGAGGAAAATTGTAACTGCCCACAGATATTATAATAAAAGAAAGCCGGCCGCGGTGGCCGTGCGGTTCTAGGCGCTGCAGTCCGGGACCGCGGGACTGCTACGGTCGCAGGTTCGAATCCTGCCTCAGGCATGGATGTGTGTGATGTCCTTAGGTTAGTTAGGTTTAAGTAGTTCTAAGTTCTAGGAGACTGATTGCCTAAGATGTTAAGTCCCATAGTGCTCAGAGCCAATAAAAGAAAGAAAGAAAACAGATAAATATGTTGCACAATATTCGGGGTACTAATTACAAAAACTTGAGGGATATAAAATATTGTTGTTGTTGTGGTCTTCAGTCCTGAGACTGGTTTGATGCAGCTCTCCATGCTACCCTATCCTGTGCAAGTTTCTTCATCTCCCAGTACGTACTGCAACCTACATCCTTCTGAATCTGCTTAGTGTATTCATCTCTTGGTCTCCCACTACGATTTTTACCCTCCACGCTGCCCTCCAAAGCTAAATTTGTGATCCCTTGATGCCTTAGAACATGTCCTAACAACTGGTCGCTTCTCGTCAAGTTGTGCCACAAACTCCTTTTCTCCCCAATTCTATTCAATACCTCATTAGTTATGTGATCTACCCATCTAATCTTCAGCATTCGTCTGTAGCACCACATTTCGAAAGCTTCTGTTCTCTATTTATCGTCCATGTTTGACTTCAATACATGGCAACACTCCATACAAATACTTTCAGAAACGACTCCCTGACACTTAAATCTATACTCGATGTTAACAAATTTCTCTTTTTCAGAAATGCTTTCCTTGCCATTGCCAATCTACATTTTATACACTCCTGGAAATGGAAAAAAGAACACATTGACACCGGTGTGTCAGACCCACCATACTTGCTCCGGACACTGCGAGAGGGCTGTACAAGCAATGATCACACGCACGGCACAGCGGACACACCATGAACCGCGGTGTTGGCCGTCGAATGGCGCTAGCTGCGCAGCATTTGTGCACCGCCGCCGTCAGTGTCAGCCAGTTTGCCGTGGCATACGGAGCTCCATCGCAGTCTTTTAACACTGGTAGCATGCCGCGACAGCGTGGACGTGAACCGTATGTGCAGTTGACGGACTTCGAGTGAGGGCGTATAGTGGGCATGCGGGAGGCCGGGTGGACGTACCGCCGAATTGCTCAACACGTGGGGCGTGAGGTCTCCACAGTACATCGATGTTGTCGCCAGTGGTCGGCGGAAGGTGCACGTGCCCGTCGACCTGGGACCGGACCGCAGCGACGCACGGATGCACGCCAAGACCGTAGGATCCTACGCAGTGCCGTAGGGGACCGCACCGCCAATTCCCAGCAAATTAGGGACACTGTTGCTCCTGGGGTATCGGCGAGGACCATTCGCAACCGTCTCCATGAAGCTGGGCTACGGTCCCGCACACCGTTAGGCCGTCTTCCGCTCACGCCCCAACATCGTGCAGCCTGCCTCCACTGGTGTCGCGACAGGCGTGAATGGAGGGACGAATGGAGACATGTCGTCTTCAGCGATGAGAGTCGCTTCTGCCTTGGTGCCAATGATGGTCGTATGCATGTTTGGCGCCGTGCAGGTGAGCGCCACAATCAGGACTGCATACGACCGAGGCACACAGGGCCAACACCCGGCATCATGGTGTGGGGAGCGATCTCCTACACTGGCCGTACACCACTGGTGATCGTCGAGGGGACACTGAATAGTGCACGGTACATCCAAACCGTCATCGAACCCATCGTTCTACCATTCCTAGACCGGCAAGGGAACTTGCTGTTCCAACAGGACAATGCACGTCCGCATGTATCCCGTGCCACCCAACGTGCTCTAGAAGGTGTAAGTCAACTACCCTGGCCAGCAAGATCTCCGGATCTGTCCCCCATTGAGCATGTCTCACGCGGTCTGCACGTCCAGCACGAACGCTGGTCCAACTGAGGCGCCAGGTGGAAATGGCATGGCAAACCGTTCCACAGGACTACATCCAGCATCTCTACGATCGTCTCCATGGGAGAATAGCAGCCTGCATTGCTGCGAAAGGTGGATATACACTGTACTAGTGCCGACATTGTGCATGCTCTGTTGCCTGTGTCTATGTGCCTGTGGTTCTGTCAGTGTGATCATGTGATGTATCTGACCCCAACAATGTGTTAATAAAGTTTCCCCTTCCTGGGACAATGAAATCACGGTGTTCTTATTTCAATTTCCAGGAGTGTATCTTCTCTACTTCGACCATCATCAGTTATTTTGCTCCCCAAATAGCAAAACTCCTTTACTACTTTAAGTGTCTCATTTCCTAATCTAATTCCCTCAGCATCACCTGACTTAATTCGACTACATTCCATTATCCTCGTTTTGCTTTTGTTGATGTTCATCTTATATCCTCCTTTAAAGACAATGTCCATAAAATATTAGAAATGAGAAATATATTCTAAAACAGGAAAATTATGGAGAATGAGAAAATGCTGAGTTTTAATGCCACGTAAAACGAATGACTGAATCCATCCAAAACGAATGACAGACGAAACGCGTAACCAACATCTTCGACTTAAAACCAGTATTATGAATGTCGTGGTACATGAACTTAAGAAAAGATCTAGACGAAATTGGTTTACGGCTGGAAGACGAGCAAAACCAAGACTTCTTCAAAAATGCTCCAATGACGTTTGGGACTTCATCATATGAGAAACTGACAATTGGTGCCAAATGGTCAGATGAACGTCAAGACAAACACAGTGTATTGATGAAAAAGAATATCTGGCTTAAACGAAACATCTGAGAACTACTGCTGTAACGGTTGCAATCGTTATTGTGGAGACTATTTGGCTGACTAACGAAATAAATAATAACTAAAGCCATCGAAGCCAGAATCGAGAAATCAGAAGAAGTCTCTAAGTGCAAACTGTGAAGAAGCTGTGGAAACAATCGACCACATCTTACGCTGTTGCAGAAAAGGCTGCTCAGCCTGACTCCGAGCAGAGGCACAAATGATCTATAGAAACTTAATGTCCAAATTACTTTCTGCCGGTGATAAAACATTGGTGTAGTAAGTTGTCGAAAACGAAAACGTCAGACTACCGTGGTACTTCCGACTTCAGACAGACCGAAGGCTGGAACATAGTACACCAGACATCGCAACTGTGTAGAAAAGGAGGCCATGTCATTGACATTGCCATCCCAGAATGGGCGAGAAACAACCGGTAATACTTACGAGATACGAGGATTTGAAAATCTAGCTACAGCGCCTCTAGTGTAAACCAGTGAATTCCTCGGTACACTAACAGCAGCCCAGAAGTGACCACCTGAAAATCAGTCGCATTCATAAAAGTCTAATTCCCGACTACAAAAGCCACTTTACTTGGGTTTGTATGAATTATCCGCGTCCTAGACGCTACGGAAGTGTTCGACCAATAATGAAATACGAAATTAGGACAGTGATCTGATTTGCTGCATTTACTATTATGTTAATATAAATAATAATAATAGTAACGAAGAAAAATGAGTTAAATACGAGTAGGCAGCGAATGACGTTACACAGCAAGCCACAAGACAAGCGCTACGGGGTGGCGGCACAAGCTGTGCAGAAGCAGCCGTCACGTCCCCTTGCGAACACTGATGGGCCGAGCTTGAGTAAGCGATGATAATCAAAGGCCGGATGCGGCTTTCGACATCCGCCGTGGCTAGTGTTCTCGGTTCCAGCTGGGGGCAGCAGTCGATTACGACGTCGTATGCCACGCCCGGCTCTCCGTTATCTCGTCTGTTCCTCGTCGCAAAAACGCCTTGTGCACACTCAGGGGGCAGTGACGCGTCAGCCAACGCTTTGTTTTCTACGAACGTAATCTTTCTGCCGATTTAGTTCTTTGCTGTATTTCTCTGTACTCTACGCCAGGTTCCACCCATCTCTTCTCCCCTTGTTTCCCCACGACAAGCAATTCTCCTGATAACCCCAATGTATACTCCAATACTTGCAACGGGCTCTCCGGCGTTGAACTTTTACCGCTCCCTTCAGAAGAAATTTTTTGCCCTGGATTGCCATAATTAGGTCTTCGACAAAACACTGGTAGCAGTTACTTCTGTAAAATATCTGGAGTACGCGACGGAACGATTTGAAGTGGAATGATCATATAAAATTAATTGTTGGTAAGGCGGGTGCCAGGTTGAGATTCATTGGGGGAGTCCTTAGAAAACGTAGTCCATCAACAAAGGAGGTGACTTACAAAACACTCGTTCGGCCTATACTTTAGTATTGCTCATCAGTGTGCGACCCGTACCAGGTCGGGTTGACGGAGGAGATAGAGAAGATCCAAAGAAGAGCGGCGCGTTTCGTCACAGGGTTATTTGGTAACCGTGATAGCGTTACGGAGATGTTTAGCAAACTCAAGTGGCAGTCTCTGCAAGAGAGGCGCTCTGCATCGCGGTGTAGCTTGCTCGCCAGGTTTCGAGAGGGTGCGTTTCTGGATGAGGTATCGAATATATTGCTTCCCCCCTACTTATACCTCCCGAGGAGAACACGAATGTAAAGTTAGAGAGATTCGCGCGCGCACGGAGGCTTTCCGGCAGTCGTTCTTCCCGCGAACCATACGCAACTGGAACAGGAAAGGGAGGTAATGACAGTGTCACGTAAAGTGCCCTCCGCCTCACACCGTTGGGTGGCTTGCGGAGTATAAATGTAGATGTAGAACTTTCTCCTGTTCTCTCGAATGTCCACATGTTTTTTTCCTCGCCTGTTTCATCCAATCACACGAGACAAAAAATTAGTCACCCCTACGAAATATCACGCTAAAGAGTGTGGAAACGCCTCTAGCCTTCATGAAGGCATCAACTGGGCGCGGAAGAGTGCCCACAAGTTCCTTCTCTTAGAACATATTGCCATTAAATTGCGAGGATGCTGACTGGTCCGTTTCACCAGCTGCCCCAAAATCCAAATAGTCACAGACATTGCCTACGGGTTTAGGGGGGTAAACCAGGGTAATCTTTTTTACCCTACTTTTTTATTAGCTTTAAAATGTTCCTTTACGAGTCTATATTCAAGATTAAGTAATATGAAGTGTGCAATGAATCTTAAAATATGTTACAACCGCGATTTACTGTATGGGTGTCTGACGCATCCGAGCGCTTGAATGCAACCGATGTAATACTGTAGTAAACTGACGGAAAAAGCCGCAATACCAAAAAATAATTAACGTAGAGTACTGAAATTTCGGAAATACATTTGTCTAGGCAACATATTTAAGTGATTAACATCGCAAGATCACTAATTAATGTCAGCACGAAATATACCAACGCAAATACTGCTACATTAATAACCGGTGTAACTGCCAGAGTGTTGAATGTAAGGTTGCAAACGTGAATGCATTGTGTTGTACAGGTGCAGGATGTCAGTTTGTGGGATCCAATTCCATGCTCGTTGCATGTGGTCGGTCGATATAGAGATAGTTAATGCTGTTTGTGGCTGACGCTGGAGTTGTCGCCCATACATGTTCTGTATGTCATTGACTGGAGGCAGATCTGGTGATTGAGCAGGCCAAGGCAACTTGACGACGCTCTGTAGAGCAAGTTGTGTTACAACAGCGGTATGTGGATGAGCGTTATCCTGTTGGAAAACACCCACTGAAATGCTGTTCATCAATGGCAGTACAACAGGTCGAATCACCAGACTGACGTACAAATCTGGCCGTCAGTGTGCGTGGGATAACCCCACACCGCAACTCTAGGTGTAGTTCCAGTGTGTGTGCGTGTGTGTGTGCGTGTGTGTGTGTGTGTGTGTGTGTCATGCAGGCAGTGTGGTTGCAGGCCTCCTCTGAACCAGCACACGGCTATCACTGGTACCGAATAACAACCAGCTTTCATCAGAAAGCACAACACATCTCCACCTTGCCCTCCAATGAACTCTTCTCTTTACACCACTGAAGCCGCAAATAGCGGAGGTTTGGGAGTCAGTGGAATTCACGCTACAAGGCGTCTGGCAAGGTGACTGACGCTCACGTATTTAAAGCAAACCTGATTTGCATCCTCTTATTGGTGCTACTAGCGCCACTCTTTTACGCCTGGCGCGAAATTGGAAGAGACATCTGTCAGATGCAGGAATATGCCTGTTACCCAATCTTTCAACCACTCGCTAACAGCTAGTATGTTCATGCTCAACACCCTACAACTCCGACCACCAACCCCCCAACACACACACACACACACACACACACACACACACACACACACACAAACACCTCAGTTCACTCTCTCTCATAAACGCACACGATATGAACATCATGAATAGAAGTCGGTTTTGAATATATACTTCGTTAGGTTGACAACAAGTAGGTAAACACACCAAAGATGAGGAAACACGTAAAATAGTTAAAATATTTACGTTGTTAAAAGCACAGGGTCCGAAGAAATAGTTATATAGAGTGATAAAAGAATAATAGTCGCTTTTATTTAAAAAAAATAGTATTTCTGGGCTTGCTGCGGAGGATGGCCACGCAAACAAACTTTCTACCAATACTCGTTTATGTCGCACAACTCCTCCTTGGTATTGCGATTTTTTTCCGTCAGTTTAGTTACCGGCGGAATATGGGTCCTATTAGTTTCGGTAGTATCATAGAGGGCAATAGTATCAAGTAAAATACTATTCCCAACATAATTTCCCTCCGTAGCACGTTTCTTTTACGGTAAACAGTCTGAATGCACGTGCTTGTCTCGCGTCTGTTTAAGCTGGTCATTTCACTTGATTTTTATACAAAGGAAAACGTGAGTGCTTGAAGACAAACAAACGTATTTATACGGACAGAAAAGGTTCGAAAACTAATTAAAATCTTGCTAAAAACGCTTCTATCAGTAAGCACAAGCCAGTTAATTGGTGTAATTTCATGTAATTTGAAGATGGAGGGGGGAGAAAAGAAAGGGAAGGAACTATTGATGGCAGCTGCATCGGGATTTTATGCGGAATCAGCGCCGACGCGACGAGTGAAATCTAGTGCCGGACCGGGACTCAAACCCTGCACCACCTGCTTACTAGGCAGCTGCATTGAACACTGCCCCATCTGGGGATAGTCTGTGAATTTGCGATAAATACTATTTCGGCACACTCCGCGGCCGTCCTACATTCCCACCTATCTCCAGCCCCCGTCTATGTACTCCATGCTCACTAATTTTTGGATTCACGCAAGAATTCGAACGAAATGTGGATCCACATTGAAGGTCGTGAATTCCTTGCCCATTAAGGGGTTCAAATGGCTCTGAGCACTATGGGAACTTCAGGTCATCAGTCCCGTAGAACTTAGAACTACTTAAACCTAACTAACCTAAGGACATCACACACACACGCATGCCCGAGGCAGGATTCGAACCTGCGACCGTAGCGGTCACGCGGTTCCAGACTGTAGCGCCTAGGACCGCTCGGCCACCTAGGCCGGCCCCATTAAGGGGAATCAATCTTTCGAACATGTCCGAAAGAACAGACACCACGCTTTCATATAAACGATACAATTTCGTCAAAAAGAAGTGTTTCCACATGTTCGGTGCTGGCATTGCCGATTAAAGGTTTATTCAATTTCACTATTACGAAACACAAGCTAAAACATTAAATGCTTTTTTTCTCCAAACAATATTTTTTCAAGTTGGCTCATGAAATATACATGCAGTTACGTTATACCTTATCGTAAATTGTAAGCCGACTTTTTTCTACTGTAGTACGTTGGATTTTTCCGATTTGTTCCAGGTTGAGAACTGTGGCATTCAGACTTCCCACCAAACGCCCTAGAACTCCACGAAGATCGTTTCCTCGATGTCGAGTAGGTCCAATGGGTGCAAGTTTTTCCTCGATAATGATGTAGGCTGGAGGAATGAATTAAATTTTGTACAAACACCGAGATTCGAACCTCGGTCTCCTGCTTACTAGGCAAAATGTGCTGTCCACCGCGTCATACTGGCACTCTGGCTACCACAGCTGCACGGATACGTTTAGCAGTTTTTTTACTTAAAAAAGTACTTAATACAATCGCATGGGAGTACAATAAAGTCTAGCGTCAGTTTTATTATGTGCGCTATTTTACTGGAAAAAATCACGAATATCGGTTCCAAAATCGAGCATCACCCTATCCTCCCCTTGAAACTCGAATTCAGCGGGCCATTCGATGTGGGAGAGTTCGTCGATTTAGGAAAGTATGCGTGCACCCCTGTGGTTAAGGTTGCTGTCATATTTTAAGACAGGGGTGGTCGGAACACACGCATCACTAAGAGGCAGAATAAATGACAAACATTGCTCACCAATGGTGTTACATTAATCCTGGTTCACTTCCATGGTAACCTAAATAGCTGGGCGCAACTCATAGCACGAAAAACACCTGCAAAATATCACAGAACCACCTCTGGCCTGAATTACACCCTCCGCATGCTGCGGGTTAAACGCACGAATGCACTCGACGATTTACATAATTGGAAGAGAGATAAAATCGATCATTATAACTTACTACAGAGCCGACTGGCACATAAAATTCACTCCTGTGTCTTACGTCCGAGGTAGAAGGTCACATGAGCGCCTGGTACCAGTCATACGGAAGCTACAGCGCTCCAAAGCGACCATCGTGCTCATAATTGAGCAAACTCATTTCATTTTTAATTTTTGTGCAACTGGCATTCCTCCTTTTCCAGTTTCTACTGTGCCCACAACAATCATTCAGAACAGTACTACACGGTGGTGCGAAATAGGTGTAACAAGGTTTTTGTTTACTATGGCGGAACGTGGGGCGACAGATTCTTGCTATCATATTTGTGCGATATAGAAGAACCTGAAATTTAATAGAAAAGGTTCTCAAAGTGCTTTATTTCTGCAGCAACGAGAGTACAGAGTCCTGAACTGAATTCAGTGATCAGTTCCTGAAGAGCACCACTTACGACTGCTCGGATCTTTCTGGAGACTGCAGTGCGAAGGTCCTGGAGTGTTATGGGTGCATCTGCCAAGCCCCTGTCTTTTAGATACTGCCAGAAGAAATAATCGTACGAGACTGGCAACATAAGGGGGGGATGGGGGCATTCCACACCACGCCCAGCAGCTTGAATGAGTGGCCTCACAGCACTTTAGTGGAACCAGTTCTGCTTGTTGGCGTCCCCATGGAGATTCAAATCAACCTAATCACTAAACCTGATCCTTAACTGCTGTTCCATTTTCAGAGGCCTCAATCGTCTCATATGCAAAATGACATCACTGCCCCACATCTACGTCCTTCGAACTTGGGACAGCTGAATTTTGTAAGGGAAAAAGGTAAGTTGATTTCTATTGTGCTCAGGAGAGATAATGGTGACATCCTGAGATGCTGTGCTGAAAGTCTTTTTGATGCAGTGCGCTCCTCATTAAGTAGGCTTCGCACTCGTTCCACATTCTCCAGTGATTCAGCTGATGCTGGTCGGGATCCAGTCTTTTCAAAACGTTTCATCAATCAGTATACAAACAGGGAAAACATGACACAAAATGCTTATCAAAGGATGCTTCAATGTTATCACAATTGAACCTCCTTTCAGTACTGTCTTCTCACGGAGAAGTGGTCATTCAGCACTGCGCTGTTCTTCGATCAAATGTCCTGCTGAATGTGCGGCCTCCCACAATATTTCGTCCAGAATTTGTGTAATATGTCTTTACGATAAAGAAAGGTTGTTCCAATGTTCGTGCTTCCATTCTGAAAAGTGAACTGGGACACTGTTGAGTGAACTACGGAATTTTTCAGAGCTACAGTACAACAGTATCACAAGAAGGCTCATTTATGGCATAGGAATAAACCACAGTAAGTTTTTTTGTGACACCCTGTGGGAAATAGCAGCAGTTTTAATCACCGATCTATTCTGTGCAACTAGTACATCGTGACGCATCAAAATTAAAGTCAGAACGGGACATTAACCCGGAACTGCTGAGCATGTCTGTAGACTAGAATTTTCACGCATACTGATTCTTCCCTCCTATTACTCTATTCACTTTATTTCATTGAATTTATTTAATTTGAGATATATCCCAATGGCAGAACAAGAAACGTTCTTCTACAGAATCCGTTCCCTCGGTATTATTCATACCTCGCATTTAGACCTCTGGTTGGAGTGTTCAGAGGTACTAGTATATAAGGTATTTGTTTCAGCTTGACGCAACTAAATATATAGAAAACGATGCATTGTACGAAAAATATGTTCTAGATGAAAAGGTAATATTAGTAGAGACATCATCTGCCTGTCTTACAATTGGCCACCCCCTGCCCACCCCTCCTGCGTGGGCGGGGTGAATTTCACCAACTTCATATTTTCAAATGGACACCCCCCCCATTTTATTACATTTCAGATGCTACGAATAAAAAATAGGTGGTGCAATGTGCTGTAATCGACAGGTATCAAGAGTGTGTTTTTGCAAATTAAGAACAGACTCATTTGATTTTGCATTTCATTTACGATGTTAATGAAAACCTTTGTGTTGTAGCGGCTGATATTAGTGTTCGATATTTGGTTTAGAATTGCAAATTTGGTTGTGCAGCAAAAATAATACAGCTAGATAATGCCATTTCTAGCAATTAAGCTTCTTGTACAGTAGTATAGTCGTCTGTTCCCTATGCAATTGATTGTAGTGAGTCCCCAAACCATCGATAGCTCCCTTCGAACACGGTCATCAAGTTGACTGATTTCGGTGTGTGTCTCTATCCAACTGCCGTAACTCACGCTCTGGCCGCTGCGCGGCTACCGGCGTTGTACAAACCACAACCACCGTAAGAAACGTAAAATATCCACGAAGTGACTGACAGACGCACCTGCCACTGATACCCATTGAAATCAAGCTCCTCAATGGTGACAGGCAAGGGGACTCAACGAAATCAGACATTCCGATGGGAACAGAAAACTGTTACACCCACGCCATCGTTCCTGGATCACGCTAAACGTTGTTTTTTTCTACCCAGACACTGATTGAAACGGCTAACTATACTGTAATGCACGATCAAATCTGCAAAATACAAGTAAATTTCGAACATAAATATCAACTGCTAGAACGAAAGGGTTTCATTTCCATGAAATGAAATGTAGAATCAAATGCGTCGGTCCGTAATTGCACATTCGGGAGGACGACGGTTCAATCCAGCGTCCGGCCATCCTGATTTAGGTTTTCCGTGATTTCCCTAAATCACTCCAGGCAAATGCCGGGATAGTTCCTTTCAATGGGCACGGCCGACTTCCTTCCCCGTCCTTCCCTATTCCGATGAGACCGATGACCTCGCTGTCTGGTCTCCTTCCCCAACAACAACAACAACAACAACAACAACCGTAATTGCAAAAAAGGGCAAGCTTGATATTATTGTCTCAAGATAAAACAAATAACCAATATATCAGTGACAATGAGAGTTTGATTCATACCTCTAAAATTGCACACATAGCCTAATGATTACGGCGACTGCTCGTGAAAGCCAGGAAATCGGGGTTCGAATTTTGGTCTGGTGAAAACTGTCGCCTTTCACGACACATTCGTTACACTCTGAGTCAGCATTTCTGAAAAATTTTCAATGCTATCATTTCACCTCACTGCGTCTTCACTGATTGCCTTCGTGCACTTTTCACTGAAGTTGATTCAATCTTTTCTAATCTTGGTGCACAGATGGCGTAACTTTTCTGTCATTCCGTTGGTTGTAGCTTCCAAAACGTTTGTTCTTAGCGCATAGTTATAATCGTGTTTACTGAGCCAGATTTGTTTCTAGTATAATTTGTATCATAGACTTCACAAAACAGTTACGAATTAGTTCTTTAACTGGAAGGAGGCTGTTATTCGGAAACACAGCTCGACGTTCTCCTTTCACTTTACACCCATTCCCTAAGTCTTCTTTTTCGCGGTTATTTTTTAGCTTACGGTCTAAACGAAAGCAATGACAAAATGCACCCCTGATTCACAAACCTTTTTAATTGTTACTTGTTTTGCTAATTTTAAATGAGCAGTCATACAGCAAAAGGTCGGTTTCAAGTGTGGTGCTGTACGAGGAATAGGGAATAGTGCTGCTGCCTGCCTCCGAAATGTGCACAGGCGTCCTAACGAGTGACGGAGAGGGGAGGGGTAAGGGTGGGGGGGGGCGGAGGGGGGGGTGACGCATTCAAGCGTGAAATTCGAACCAAGGTGCAACTTGACACTTTTCACTAACACAAACCATTGCTTGAGGTGAGAGTCATGTTCGTGGTAGCAAAAAATCCTTGGAGACAATGGATGGCAGAACCCTGAACCACTGTATTTGTAATCCGGAAGTGACTCACTATGTCTAAGTTAGGAAGTCCTGTATTTGCGTATTTCATACGTGAAATGCTGGATTAAAGTCCGTACGAAGAAAGATTCTCAATAAATTTCTTGTAACTAGTAATATTTCGTTCCTTTCGCAAGAACAAAAAAACTGCTACACTAGTCCTGTTAACCCATCCACGACTCAAACTTCCTCATCACATAAAGCTTTAGAGGAAGTGTTGACTGCATTTTTCATCGTAATGGAGGAAGCGGAGTGCCCACCACCATCAGCAAACGCGCAAATCATTAGCATCACATTTATGGATTTATTCAGATGAGAAAATTAACTTGTTTCACTCTTCCAGCTTTCTTCCTTGTTTTTCCTATCGTAGGTTGACATATCTTTAAATTTATCACTTACTTGACGCTGCTTGAGCTCTTGTTAAAAGATTCTGGCGAGTTACAGTTTGTATTTGTTTTAGTATAAAAAAGGTTCGTCATGACACACACATTCTTTGGATGTATCCAAAATCGTTTCGTTTGGAGCATAATATAAAAACCTAGGCACCCTTTGTTTGAACTAACGACACTTTTAGTTTTAGGAGAACGAGATTCTTTCGCCTCCGAAGTTTCGTCTAAATTGTGGTTTTCTTTAGCCCGAGTCAAATATTATCGAGAATGACAACACTTGTTATATTGTCTAATTACAACAGATTAGCAATGGGGAGAGCTACAGCAAAGCAAAAAAATTTCCATTCAATTCGGCTCTGTTGTGAATTAATTTACGACTGGCTAAGATATAGGACCCTAAACGTCTTTGTTAATGTGTCCAGTCACAAAACTGGTTCGATATAAGTACTGAATAAGTAGCAGTACACAACTCTATCGATTGCCTTCTGGAAATCGAGGAAGATTTTTGTTCATCTTCCAGACGGTGGGTTTTACGCATCAACTAGCTAGCATACACCCGAAGTTGGGCCTTGGTCAGACACACAGCTTTCATTTTTAACGGAGACAGTTTACGGAAGTAATGTAAATTATGTGCCCGCAAAAAGAAGTTACAGCGTACAGCGAGGTTTTTAGCGGTAAATATTATCGACAGATTAGCTGTTGCAAGCGTCTCCTTGTCCAAAGTAGTGCGCAGTTTAATGGATTAGCAGCAAATCGAAAACTTGTCAGCCGAGAGGAGCGAAGAAAAATGTAATTTTCACCGCCCTCTGCGTTAATCAAATAACATCGAAAGTAGATAGTACTGCACTGTGAATTCATGACTTGCATGAGGTGGAAGGGGGGGGGGGATGCAGTGAGTTCGTTGACAGTCACTATCAACGTATTTAACACTATCAAGATGAATGATTTACGTATTTGAGCATAGTTCCTGCCTGTATTCTCTCCTGCGTCCAGTACCAATTGAAACACAAACACGCCGTGCTTACGTACGCATCATAGTTAACAACTGAAAGTCGCTATATTTCTCGCTAAGAATGAGCAAACGGCTGAGCGTCGGCGACAGAACTGTTCGGCCTTCCCAATCCTGCAATATCACATGGGTGCGCATTTACCGCTGTCTTTTTTTGAATCCGAAACGCGCCATTTCACCGATAAGAGAATCACTCCCAGTAACTGTATATGGATGCACACTCGCTGAGCAATCTAAGCGCCGACGCACATCTCTATCAACATCCGGTGCAGTCCCTCCGGAAAGGGGTACTGATAAAGGAGTGAGGCAGAGGCAGTCATTCGCAATGCCGCACGCTTCAGTCTCCGAAGCTATTCAAAACCCACTACGCGCTGTCAACACTATTACGTCTCGCGTTCCGTATAGAACACAGCAAATATTCCCTATATTCTAACAATTTTATACACAGAGCTGTGTGTACAATATATTACCTTTAAGTCATAAGCAGAACTTCGAAGATTCCATACTGTTAATGTCTTTCGCAGTTAACGCCGTATTTGGCGGGTTCTGTATTATTTTAACTTACGTCTTTTGAACATACGCTGTCTCAAAGTACCGGCGGCATTGTGGATATCTCCTAAACAGGTAGTTTTTGGTGTAATCAAGTGAAGGGAAACGTCGTATTAATGGTTAAAGAATTTTCGTGTTAGGTTGTTTTCGTATCACAACTTGCGTGTTAACAGTATACGGTTTCAAGGCAGCGGCACATTGAAGATTTATTAAAAACACAACCCCACACTGTTCGTGGCACGACTCGTTATAATTATAATTAAATGTCAGTTACTCACATAACGGCAGCGAATCCCTTGAGCACGTCGTAACATCAAAGACATAAACAAACATGCGAATGCAAGTACGCTGTAGCGTAGTGGACAGTTGATCTTGTTAACATGCCAGGGAACATGGACCAAAGAACTACAAGATGGCTATCTACATCTACATCCATACTCCACAAGCCACCTGACGGTGTGTGGCGGAGGGTACCTTGAGTACCTCTATCGGTTCTCCCTTCTATTCCAGTCTCGTATTGTTCGTTGAAAGAAGGATTGTCGGTATGCCTCTGTGTGGGCTCTAACCTCTCTTATTTTATCCTCATGGTCTCTTCGCGAGATATACGTAGGAGGGAGCAATATACTGCTTGACTCTTCGGTGAAGGTATGTTCTCGAAACTTCAACAAAAGTCCGTACCGAGCTACTGAGCGTCTCTCCTGCAGAGTCTTCCAATGGAGTTTATCTATCATCTCCGTAACGCTTTCGCGATTACTAAATGATCCTGTAGCGAAGCGCGCTGCTCTCCGTTGGATCTTCTCTATCTCTTCTATCAAACCTATCTGGTATGGATCCCACACTGCTGAGCAGTATTCAAGCAGTGGGCGAACAAGCGTACTGTAACCTACTTCCTTTGTTTTCGGATTGCATTTCCTTAGGATTCTTCCAATGAATCTTAGTCTGGCATCTGCTTTACCGACGATCAACTTTATATGATCATTCCATTTTAAATCACAACTAATGTGTACTCCCAGATAATTTATGGAATTAACTGCTTCCAGTTGCTGACCTGCTATATTGTAGCTAAATGATAAAAGATCTTTCTTTCCATGTATTCGCAGCACATTACACTTGTCTATATTGAGATTCAATTGCCATTCCCTGCACCATGCGTCAATTCGCTGCAGATCCTCCTGCATTTCAGTTCAATTTTCCATTGTTACAACCTATCGAAATACCACAGCATCATCCGCAAAAAGCCACAATGAACTTCCGATGTCATCCACAAGGTCATTTATGTATATTGTGAATAGCAACGGTCCTACGACACTCCCCTGCGGCACATCTGAAATCGCTCTTACTTCGGAAGAATTCTCTCCATTGAGAATGACATGCTGCGTTCTGTTATGTAGGAACTCTTCAATCCAATCACACAATTGGTCTGATAGTCCATATGCTCTTACTTTGTTCATTAAACGACTGTGGGGAACTGTATTGAACGACTTGCGGAAGTCAAGAAACACGGCATCTACCTGTGAACCCGTGTCTATGGCCCTCTGAGTCTTGTGGACAAATAGCGCGAGCTGGGTGTCACACGAGCATCTTTTTCGAAACCCATGCTGATTCCTACAGAGTAGATTTCTAGGTCACTGTTTGATTCAATAGCAAATTCAGTATTTATTTATCGATTTATTCATTTACAAAACTTTATACATTGTGGGATACATAATTCCTTCGTAGATATTGTTACGACTGTCTGCACTGCAACACTTGCATAAAAAGATTTGTATTTTCTTGTTTCAAATCTTGCATTTTCAATGATCTGAAAATTCTGGTATTTAATAGAAGTAGTGATCTAAGAAGAATCAACTTAAGAGTTTTACAAAAAAGTGAGAATGATGAAATAACTTTTATCTTACGTGGAAAACTACTGAAAATTTGCATCGCCCTATTTCTAATAGAATTTTTTAAAACCTGACGTCGTTACCGACTGGAAATGGAACTTCACTTTTTTACCTTGTATAATATTTATGGATATGCACCTTTTTATTTATGTACATAACCACATGGTTAGCATGTTTATTTAGGAGGGCACGTGCGTTTTAATAACGCTAACGAAGCAACTACGCGCGTCCAGTTCCGTAAATAAACTCTGATTTGCGAGCCACATATAGCCAACAGCTGCCCGTAGAAAACGCAACGCTCGCAAATAAGGAAGAGGAGCACTTTCCGGGTGACGCAGCATCAAGTTCCTAAGCGTGTACCAAACACGATGGAAACCACGTCTGCCGCATTTCAGACGAGATTCACGGCAAAGTGTGCATAACTCTGCCACTTGCACTTGCAGAGGGAGGCTAAGATGTATGGGGGAGGAGGAGGGGGAGGGGGGGGGGCAGGACAACCATTGCAGGGCCGTCTGGATGAGGTAGAAGGGCGTTGGTGAAGGAAGTATAAATCCGTACAGCGTCTTACCACAATAAAATGGATATGTTCAAAATGGTTCAAATGGCTCTGAGCACTATGGGACTCAACTGCTTAGGTCATTAGTCCCCTAGAACTTAGAACTAGTTAAACCTAAGGACATCACAAACATCCATGCCCGAGGCAGGATTCGAACCTGCGACCGCAGCGGTCTTGCGGTTCCAGACTGCAGCGCCTTTAACCGCACGGCCACTTCGGCCGGCAAATGGATATGTATCACTGACTGACGGGCAACTGGGCACCAACATTACAAGCAAGGTTAAAATACGCAATTATTAAACCACTTCATAAGAAAGGTGACAACTCAGACTTAAGCAATTATTGTATAATTTCCTCACTGAGAACTTTTTCCAAAACATCCTAAAATGTAATGTACTCAAGAGTAGTCGCACATTTATGTCGACAGCATATCGGGTTTGGATTCCAGAAAGTGGCTCGACTGAGAATGCTATTTGTACATTCACTCATCAAATGGTACAATCCCTGAATAACACCGCTATTTGGTATTTTTTTGTGATCTTTCCAAGGCGTTTGTTTATGTAGATCATGACATTCTGCTAGAAAAACTCAAGTTTTTACGGAACTGAAGGCTTTACACACAGCTGATTTGAATCAGGCTTGACAAACAGAATGCAAAAGGTAGCGCTAAATAATTAATACAGTATGAGATTTTCACTCTGCAGCGGAGTGTGCGCTGATATGAAACTTCCTGGCAGATTAAAACTGTGTGCCCGACCGAGACTCGAACTCGGGACCTTTGCCTTTTCGCGGGCAAGCGCTCTACCATCTGAGCTACCGAAGCACGACTCACGCCCGGTACTCACAGCTTTACTTCTGCCAGTATCAGCGCACACTCCGCTGCAGAGTGAAAATCTCATTCTGAAAACATTCCCCAGGCTGTGGCTAAGCCATGTCTCCGCTATATCCTTTCTTTCAGGAGTGCTAGTTCTGCAAGGTTCGCAGGAGAGCTTCTGTAAAGTTTGGAAGGTAGGAGACGAGATACTGGCAGAAGTAAAGCTGTGAGTACCGGGCGTGAGTCGTGCTTCGGTAGCTCAGATGGTAGAGCGCTTGCCCGCGAAAGACAAAGGTCCCGAGTTCGAGTCTCGGTCGGGCACACAGTTTTAATCTGCCAGGAAGTTTCAATTCATACAGTGTCAGAAAGGAAGAAAATTTTAATGACAGAGTTCCACAGCGTTCAATTTTGTATTCGCTCCTATTCCATATGTGCATGACCTTCCACTAAACATTGAACAAGCCGAATTGGTTTGTGTGGTTTTTTTACAGACGACACTAGTATTATAATGAACCCCATTACAGAGCAAGCAACAGAAAAGTTGGTCAATGATGTTTTCCAGATAACTATTAAGTGGTTCTCTGAAAATGGACTCTCCCTAGATTTTGAAAAAACCCACTACATTCAGTCGTGTAAAACAAATAAACACACACCGACAACTGATGTAACACATAAGCAGGGATCAGTAAGTAGGGTAGAATGCCCAAAATTTTTGGGTGTAATCATTTACGAAAATTTGAACTGGAAGAGTCACTTTACTCACGTTCTTAAACAATTAAGCTCAGCTACTTTTGCTCTTCATAAAATTGCCAATCTTGGAAGAACGTATCAAGCCCCTGGCATATTTTGCATATTTCCATTCAGTAATGTCATACAAATTAATTTTCTGGACCACTCATCACTTAGAAAAGTACTAATGGCACAAAACCAGCATTAAGAGTAATATTTGGTGATCACACACGGACGTCATGTAGGTACCTCTTCAAAGAGCTAGGCATTTTAACTACGCCGTCACAATACAAATATTTTCGCTAAAAATTCGCCATAAATAATCCATCATGATTTGAGAAGAACAGTGATGTCCATATCTACAATACTACAAGGGGAAAAATGACCTTTCTATGCAACAAAAATTTTTGATCATTTGCCCAGTAACATAAATGCCAACAAGTAACAGAGCAAGTTTCAGATCTAATTTAAGATAGTTTCTCCTGGACAACTCCTTCTACTCCACGAATTTGTACTTAAAAGTAGGTAGCTAGTTTAAAAAAGTTAAGCTCAGATTCATGAGTAGTGTTAAATATTATGTGTTCATTAATGTTAACATTAATCACCATTTACACATCTGTCGATAAAATACTCGTTCAAATGATCTATGGAACATGTAACTAACTATTCAAAAATATTCGGATGTGTGGGAAATCTTATGGGACTTAACTGCTAAGGTCATCAGTCCCTAAGCTTACACACTACTTAACCTAAATTATCCTAAGGACAAACACACACACACCCATGCCCGAGGGAGGACTCGAACCTCCGCCGGGACCAGCCGCACAGTCCACAACTGCAGCGCCCCAGACCGGTCGGTTAATCCCGCGCGGCAAACTATTACTTCTATGGTCAGCTACGTCCTACGGAAATAATACAGTCTGTATACAATCGGGAGATACAAACTGTATGCCTCTTTGGTATCTAGATTACGTGGTCACCAAATTACGGAAATTTTCGCTTCGGTTTTATTTTGCCCCTTGCATTTTATAGCTCACAACGCATCCACAAGAAATTTAATGTGCGTTCTCGCATCGAGTCCGAATGTAGACGTCTACTGTTAATGGTGGTGAGTGAATGATATAGTGATTCAATTTACTTTTTCGTCGTTTAAATGCTATACTTTCGAGTACAGTGTCTTAAAAATTTGCACTATTTCAATGTCAAAATGGTTCAAATGGCTCTGAGGACTATGGTACTTAACATCTGAGGTCATCAGTCCCCTAGAACTTGGAACTACTTAAACCTAACTAACCTAAGGATATCACACACATCCATGCCCGAGGCAGGATTCGAACCTGCGACCGTAACGGTCGCGCGGTTCCAGACTGA
Organism: Schistocerca cancellata; assembly: GCF_023864275.1. NCBI lineage: Eukaryota > Metazoa > Arthropoda > Insecta > Orthoptera > Acrididae > Schistocerca > Schistocerca cancellata. The sequence goes on along the minus strand of NC_064631.1, from coordinate 289,293,769 downwards.
AGCGCATAGAACCGCTCGGCCACACCGGCCGGCTATTTCAATGTCACACATTATAATAACCCTTACACATACAGCTCAGTCTGTTACTGGAACCATAGCCCCCTAACAGAGACTGTGTAGCCCGACGGACCACCGAGTAGTTCTCCGCTTTACGGTGCGATTCGGGTGCGATATGAAAAGACATGGTATTAGCACACTGCCGTCCCCCGGCTGTCAGCTTTCCAAACCTTGGAGTCGCTACTTCTCACTCAAGCAGCTCCTCAACTGGCATCAGTTCCAGTCGTCCAACCAAGAAAAACCCCTGACAGTACAGAGAACTGAACCCTGGTCCTCCGCATGGCTGTCAAACGCGCTGGCCACCCAGTTGCGGATGTGGTACGTTCCAAGATCAACTGTGCCTTGCTTTCCGAATCCCCGCCGTCCGGCCCTCCTGAAGTAAGTCACAACAAAGACGCCGTGATACAAACGGATAGCGCGGTAGCGGACGTACTTTGTTCTGCGCTGCTCGGAGAACTGACCTGAGACAAGCCGACAGTGAGTCATGCGAAGCTGGCAACTCGCTCGCGAATGCGCAGTCACGCGTTTTTCTGTGAACCGTGGAAACCAGGTGTGTTAACAACGGGCCAAGGCGACTGGTCGGCGCGACAAAGGCGGCGTTGGCAGCGCGGGAAACGACCGAGCTCTCTCTCTCTCTCTCTCTCTCTCTCTCTCTCTGTGTGTGTGTGTGTGTGTGTGTGTGTGTGTGTGTGTGTGAGCGCAGCAGATTATGCCGCCAGGCGGAAGGCGGCAGACGGCGCGGGCGGCGAAGATCATGTTTCCAGGGCACACGTCAGCCGCTATTGCGAGGCTACCATTACAACGCGACCGCATCTCGCGGGCAGCGCACTGCTCCCAGCCGCCAGATCTCATTTATTTATTGGCGTCTGGTGTCCATACAGTGCCACGAGAAACCCAGCACCATAATACATGGGTGGGGCTCCTGAACATTAACCCTAACAATACCAAAGTATAGTCCAGAACGCGCATTGCCAAGGGGGTGGGAGGGTACTTTATGCTCACCCTAAGAAAAATGGAAAAATAAAAGCAAAATGCTTTATTTGTTGTTGACTTATACATACAACATACTTTTTAAAGACATACCAATGCGTAAGTAATGCCCAGAACCCGAAAATTTCTTTTAGCACACACTTAGCAAAATCAACGTATTTTCACTAACGCGTACTACCAACAGGGAGGTACTTTATACCCCTTACCCATCTACCCCTCCCGTAAAAATTTAAAAAATGCAAATTCCGTTAGTTGTTGACTTTTTATCACTACATACTATTTACAGAGATACCAATTCTTAAGGAAGCCCCTGAACGTGAACATATTTTGTATGACATTCACTGGGGAAGCGACGTCTACTCCTACTACTTAAAGTTTTGGGTTGAGTTTAATTGAAAAATTTAAAACATTTACAGAATCTAGCAGGAGTAATCATTAAAAAACATTAATTTTTTCGAATTTTAAAAATATAAAGTAACTGCCAACATAATATTTTCAAAGGGTGGGCATAAAATACCCCCTCCCCCTACCTTGGTTTAGTTATGGTTAACCCTGCAACATAATATCTATGCGCACTGATCGTGGACATAAAGCGTACAAGACGGATTGCGGGGTTTTCAGTTTTAGTAGATTAAGAGCTATGATCTAAGAACAACCTCTGGCATCGAACTCCAGTACGCAGTGTTGTTACGGCTAAGTAAGAGGAAGCCCTTCATGTAATTTTGACTGTATTCAGTGGACATACGTGCACGTATTCCTGGATGTTAACATCACGAAAACTTTAATTTTGCATCAACCTTCACCAAATACCCAATACTTCCGGGTAATTAACCCCGATATTGCGTTTGCTATAGGTGTGTTTAAACAACATGATATGACAGACAAACGAACAACTTCACTTGCAGATGCTAGAAAGTGTATAAAGAGTGAGCTATACTGAATCAGCTTCGGAAAAGAACGTTAAAAAGTCAAAAGTGTAAAAAACTGTATGGAGAAACATTGTTTTTGCATCAGCGAGAGGGACCGCCCACGCAGCTATTTCGGAATTAGCCATGCGAAACGCTTTAGTACCTCTCAGATGAAGACAGAGCCGCCACGAATTTACATAGCAAATTCGGATGATTCTGAAGACCAACGAAAGTTGTTTAAATCATTAATACTTATGCTATCTCGGTATTATGTAATATTGCTGTGTAGTCAACTGGAGAGAAAAATGATGCTGAAGAATTATATCGAAAATACTGAGTGCTAACGACAAAAACTCGCAGTTATCACTCAAAGCCATCAATAGAACTGTCTATTCTTCTCAGCTCCATGGGTAGTAGAATTAACGTATAATTCCAAAACCAGTCTCACAGTACTTTTATTGTGCAAATTAAGTTCGTCGCCATGCACGATATATCGCCTATGAGCCAGAATGAAACTATATCTGTCATGATAGGCAGAAAAATTACATTCTTGTCCATCATTATAAGGTCAAACAAGCAAAAGTCGACATACTATCAAATTACAATTTGACCTCTTGTAAGTTGTTCGAAGAAACTGAGTCTTTTGTGCTAGCTATCCAAGACCAAGTGATTCCGGTAAGACACGGTCCGAGGTGTGTCGTAAAAGACCACTCACCTGAGAACAGCAGTTGTTGATATGACTGCATTTTTCTTGAAAGGGTGATGCACGCGCCTGCCGCCTGCTGCGCAAGTACGACAGGGAGAATACGCGATCGCGCATCACTCAGATGCAAAACTAACGCTCCAGTAGATTGTACTGAAAGACCACTTGATTTCTGGAATTACAATTTCACAGACAACGCATACTATAAAAGACCACTGGCGAGTGTACTGAGATCGAAAAATATTAATAGACGGTACATCGTCTAAGAATCGTCAAGATATACTTCAGTGCGTGGTTTTTTACATCGTCGTTATTAACAACAATTTGCACTTACTTGCTACTACGACAGCGGCATGTTACACGTTTTCGACAGTGCCATTCATCATTCAAGCGCAGGAGCTATACGTTACACTCACGCATCGACACACTATGGTAATGGGATGGACAGCATAAAGCTGTTGTTCTTGCGATGACAAGGACAGTCACGAATTTCGTAGGATGCACAAACAAGCTGAACTAACAACAACAACATTACACTAATCATAACAATAATAATAATAGCACCTTAAACAATATGTTAAATCATCTTATGCCCATGGAAGACGAGCAATGAGCACCTAAAGATACACATACGAGACACTTTCTAAAAGCAGTAGAAAATATTCTTTCTAGAAACACGTCGTTTTCCATGTTCAGATTTAGGGCAGTGAAAATAAGGAATGACAAGATGTAAGCCATTGGCTGGTTGGAACATAACTGAAACTATGAACGGACACGAGTATTTAGGACATCTTCAAGGTAGATCGCTAATCTATAAACCATAACACAAAACATCAGGAATACATTTATCGGTAGAATTGAAACAGTATCTAAAATCAAAACATACATTTTGTGTCATTGATATAAATGCAGTTCCTCTGCTGACAGACCTCATTAACTGAAAAAACGGAGGAAATCAACAGGAAATTTACGAAGTATGGCATCCACAACCACCTGTTCAACGATAGACCATCCCACATGACACATAAGATAAACGGATATTGAGTCCGCCTCGATAGCTGAGTGGTCAGCGTGACGGTTAGCCGTCCAACGGGCCCGGATTCGATTCCCGGATGGGTCGGGGATTTCTCCGCTCAGAGACTGGGTGTTGTGCTGTCTTCATCATCATTTCATCCCCAACCGGCGCGCAGGTCGCCCAATGTGGCTTGGAATGTAATAAGACCTGCACCAAGGCGGCCGACCTGCCCCGCAAGGGGCCTCCCGGCCAATGACGCCAAACACTCATTTACAACAAATATTGAGTATCCGAACCTTAAGCAGTATTTTCATGACATCAACTCACCACCCAACGAAGCAAGTGTTACAGTCACAAACTGTACACCACTCGTTGTGACAGAAACATCTGGTATAGTCCTAAAGTCTATGACAGAAATATACTGAGGTGACAAAAGTCATGGAATAGCGATAAGCACATATACAGATGGCAGTAGTATCGCTTACACAAGGTATAAAAAGTCAGTGCATTGGCGGAGATGTCGTATGTACTCAGGTGTGTCATGTAAAGGGTTTCCGACATGATCACGGCCGCACGACGGGAAATAACAGACACAACTGAAAAAAAAAAAACAGCCCTTGGTCGCTATTTTTAACAAATTAACCTGGTTTCAACACTGCTAGGAGTGTCTTCTTCAGAATTTAAATCAAAGAATGGTCTATATTCTATACCATCGTCACAGAATTATGGCTAAAAACGTATGATAGGGTATAAGTACGGAATCATCGTGACAGACTGGCAGTACTTATATGTCTGTCACGATGATTCCGTACTTATACCCTATCACACGTTTTTAGTCATAATTCTGTGACCATGTTATAGAATATAGACCATTCTTTGATTTAAATTCTGAAGAAGACAGTCCTAGCAGTGTTGAAAGCAGGTTAATTTGTTAAAAATGGTGACCGAGGGCTGTTTTTCTTTCAATTACAACTATTCACGGTCTCTGAACGTGCAGCCATGTACAAAATTTTGAAATTAACAGACTTTTGAACGTGAAATGGTAGTTCGAGCTAGACGCATGGCACATTCCATTTCGGAAATCGTCTGGGAATTCAGTATTCAGAGATCCACAGCGTCAAGAGTGGGCCAACAAAAACATTTCACCACGGACAACGCAGTTGCCGGAGGCCTTCATTTAACGATCGAAAGTAGCGGCATTTGCGTACAGTTGTCAGTGCTAACAGACAAGAAACACTGCGTGAAACAGCCGCAGAGATCAACGTGGGACGTACGACGGACGTATCCGTTAGGGCAGTGACGTGAAACTTGGCGTTGATGGGCTATGGCAGCAGACGACCGACGCGGATGCCTTACCTATCATCACAACATCGCCTACAACGCTTCTCTGGGCTCGTGACGATATCGGTTGGAGCGTAGACGATTGGAAAACCGTGCCCTGGTCAGAGTCCCGATTTCAGATCGTAAGAGCTGACGGTAGAGTTAGAGTGTGGCGCAGTCCCCGCGAAGCCATGAGCCCAAGTTGTCAACAAGGCATTCTGGTGGGTCCATAATGGTGTGGGCTGTGTTTACATGGAATGGACTGGGTTCTCTGGTCCAACTGAACCGATCACTGACTGGAAATGGTTATATTCGGCTGCTTGGAGACCATCTGCAGCCATTCATTCATGGATGTTCCCAAACTACGATGTCATGTCACCGGTCCGCAATTGTTCGATTTCAGCAAATGATTTGACCACCCAAATCGCCCGACATGAATCCCATCGAACATTTACGGAACATAATCGACAGGTCAATTCGTGTATAACATATTGCACCGGCAACACTTTCGCAGTTGTGAACGACTATAGAGGCAGAATGGCTCAATATTTCTGCATGGGACTTCCAAGGACTTGTTGATGCATGCCACCTCGAGTTACTGCCTACCCCGGGCAAAAGGAAGTCCAACACGATATTAGGAGGTATCCCACGACTTTTGTGACCTCAGTGTAATTGACACTAAGAAGGTAAGTTGGCTCAGAAAAGAACCGCAAGGAATACGAGAGAATGGCCTAGGGCTTGGATGATGGCGATTTGCAAGTACTGAACAACTGGATAACAAGTATTGAATGCGTGCAGACGCAGGGACTTCTGACAGTGATAGAGTGTCAGGTCATGGCGATGTAACTAGCGGAAGTCTATAAGCAGGGAGCGAAGATAAATGACAGCTGCAAGAGGTGTGGGAATCACAAGGACACCGTACAGATCTTTGTCATCCAAAGAGTATTTTAAAAGGCGTGACGAGGGTACCAAAATAATTCTCTGGAAAATGGGCCAGCAGTGCCAATTAAATTCTGTTCATACTAGACATAAGTGCTCTGTCTGTGGGGTGACTGGAAATTTACTGGAATCGCAGCGCAATAAATTGACCAGTTAATGAGGTACTCGATATAACAACGATCAATAACGCTTCCTCACAGACATCATTGTGTCCATAATTTGCAAACGACGTGCAATGACAAAATGGCCGAATACAGGCATGTGGCAGATTAAGTAAAAGCCATAAGGAAACAAAAGTGTGTGAACATTGTGCCTGTGGTGATATATCGGACACCGGCATTATCCAAGACCAGGCTGTGAAAAGCCAGCGCCCTGCAAGACCTAAACGGCGTGCTTCATCCTTTGGCACCTGAAGAAGGCAGCTGTACTGAACGCCTACACTATAACTCGTCATTCTCAGAGAACAAAGTTTAGTGGTAAAATGTTGTTTAAACCTTTAGCATTATATCAATACCACCCAAAAGAGAGTGAAACAAATAGTCGATGAAATTGAAGAGAATTTGTAGCTCAAAAACGACTGGCCTACAGCCCCACACTTCTCTTCGTTCTCCTCCTTTTCCGAAATTTTCAGTTATCTGTTTGCACGATGACATCGATGGCTTTGCCCGATCTCCTGTCTAGCCGCATGTGACAATCTTTCCCTCTGAATATTAGTGTCCACACAGCTCATCCTGGAACTGCTGTGAAATGAAAAGGATGAAACAGGTTCAGAAAACTTCGATACTCCACACAAGATGACTTCTGAAACTAAGTACAGCTCCCATCAATGATTTCAACATCCTCTCATGAACAGCGACTGCCATTTAGGCATGGATACAAGTATTTAAAAAGATTTATAATTTCGACATTTCCTATAAATAAACGATGTGTGTTCCTTGGACCATTTTTATTCCTTTCGAAACTCTCAGTAATGCTTCCAAATATGGGAGTTATTTCTGCGACAGCCTGACCTGCCCGGATAGCCGTCCGTCAAAGCGCCGCTTCCGGGACGGGGAGGTTCGCCAGCCACAAATCGAGTCCGCCCCGCGGATTAACCGCGCGTGTCGGTGTGCCATGATGTGGTTTTCACGCGGTTTCCCACATCCATCTAGGTGACTACCAGGCTGGTACCAGAGTCCCACCTAAGCTGCAAGATATAGCAAACATATCGAAGACCTTCGCTCATTCTCACACTATATCATTGCACGCAGACAGCTGGGGTAACGGGTTAGCGACGGGAAGGGCATCCGGTGGCCCCCTTAAGTTAACAGTGCCAAATCCACTAGTAAACACGCCGACCCTGCACCGATGCAGGCCAAAGGCGAGAGAAAAAAGGAGAAGATTCCTGGCACACCATACTCATACTCAGTAGTTTTACATGAAGTATCTGTGCATTCGATTAAGCGACTGAGTCAGCGGTGAACGTACGTGTCAGCTTATAAGTTCATTCTTCAGAGATAAGGAAACTGACGACGATGGTGAGTCGGGAAGGCAAGCAGTGAGCCATGGGACTGTGTTTACAGCACTGGCAATAAAAATACCCCCACTGAATTGTCAAATACTATACACAAGACAGCAACGTTAGCTGGAAGACGTCTGGTAAAACGTCGGTTAGAGGAATGCTTTGAAACGTTTCAATTTAAGTGTATAGGAAGACATTAAATTTCAGTCACCTCATGAGTAACGAATGCAACGGAACAAAAATGTAGTTTAATGATACACACCGTCAACGAAGAAAGTGAAGCACCCTGAAGACGTGGTCGGGAGTCCGTGTAATTTCGTACACGAACACCCAGCGAAGGGTATGTAGCAAATGATTCGAGGTGCAATTCTCTCTGACATGCAGAACGGCAACCAGAGTGCATTAGTGTTGTTCATGTTTAATGTTGTTACCAGGTCTGATAGGGTATGTAAGCGGCTTGAGTAGCTTCATATACTTAGAGATCACCGCGAGAGACGAGGAGATACCGCACAGTCCCGCCAGGAGCTTTGTCAGCACAAGGCAGATTTGAAAGGGACATCATTGTGTATCTTCATTTGGTCGGCTGGTCGAATCGTGCAATATTCAGGTTTGCGAGACATTCAAATGTGGCAGTGACCATGTTGGACGGTGAGGGAAGGCGAGGGCGCCGGCCGGCGGTTCTAGGTGCTACAGTCTGGACTCGAGCGACCGCTACGGTCGCAGGTTCGAATCCTGCCTAGGGCATGGATGTGTGTGATGTCCTTACGTTAGTAAGGTTTAATTAGTTGTAAGTTCTAGGCGAGTGATGACCTCAGAAGTTAAGTCGCGTAGTGCTCAGAGCCATTTAAGGCGAGGGCAGGCATACTCGTCAAGCTTCTGGTCGACCACGTCTCACCACACAAGGAAGTGATGGACTCCTTGCAACATTTTGTGTCATTCCGGACTACTGATCGTAGACTAGTAACAACCGGACTAGGGAATTACAGACCCATGTGTAGGCTGCCACGAATACACAAACGGATGCGTTTGGAGCGGTACTGTGATCGGGTAGCATGGACTACTGATGATGGCGTTGCAGTGTGTTCAGTGACGAATTAAGGTCCTGTACTACCCCAAACGACCGTCGTCTGAATATGGTGGCGACCTGGGGAGAGATGCCACTCTTCAAGTGTTTCGGAGAGGAACAGCGGTGCTACTCCTGGCATCATAGTAAGGCGAGATATCAAACATGGCTGCAGGTCACGGCTAGTAATGATTCAGGAAACTCTGACGCAACAATAGTACGTCATGGACATCCTGCGTCTTCATGTGTTACATCTCATGCGACGATATCGCGGTGCGATTTCTCAATAGGAAAGTGCTTGTCCACACATAGCATGTGTGTCTATGAACTGTCTGCGTGATGTTGAGATACTCCCGTGGCCAGAAAGATCCCCAGCTCTGTCTCCGACAGAACACGTATGGAATCAGCTGGTAAGTTAACTCTGCACCAGTGCCAGTATTCAGAATACCAAGATCACTTACTACAGATCTGGGGAATCTCGTCTGAGGAGCGGATACAATGGCTACATGAAACCTTCCCCAACCGAACTAGTGAATGCATCCAGGCCATAGTGGGTGCAACGTCATACTGATTTGTGAGCTTATACTGTCAAGCCCATTGTAAATTTGACTCGGGTTTACAGTAACTAAAAGAACATGCCAATCACCACAATCCGTGTGATTCATTCCGTTTCCTCTTTCCCTTCTGGGCGTTTCACTTTTTTTTGTCAGGCAGTATAGACAAGTAGCGGGTGATACGATGATTATTCTCAATGATTTCATATTTCTGTTTGTTAAAGGTGTATGTCCAATGAAAACCAAACTATTTAGAGGAGTTTTAGCATGGACGACCAGTACAGCAGAATTTCGTAGCATGCAGGCGAGTCTTCTCCGTCAATTCGTGATGAAAAAAGAAACTTAGGGTTTGACTTGCCGTCGAAGCCGAGACCATTAGAGACGTAGCACAAGCTCGCATTGTGGAAGGAATTCACCCGTATCTGTTTGAACGGCCGGCCGGTGTGGCCGAGCGGTTCTAGGCGCTACAGTCTGGAACCGCGCGACCGCAACGGTCGCAGGTTCGAATCCTGCTTCGGGCATGGATGTGTGTGATGTCCTTAGGTTAGTTAAGTTTAAGTAGTTCTAAGTTCTAGGGGACTGACGACCTCAGAAGTTAAGTCCCAAAGTGCTCAGAGCCATATTTTTTTGTTTGAACGGAACCGCGCCGGCAATTACCTCCAGCGATCTAGGATCTGGATGGTCGATTACAGCGGTTACTAAACAGCACGTGAGCTAGCATTAACTCTCTCCCCCTGTTTTTCGACAACCAATATAGGGTTCCATGCAGAATTTAAGAAAAAACCTCCATCTCTATCTCTATTTACTAGGTTGCTTGCTGATTTAATCTGAACTGCTTCCTCAACAACACTTCCAATAGCTGGAAGTGCAAGCCAGAATCTCCGTGTTACTATATTCTATCGGATGACCGGTGGAAACAATGTTTTCCGCAATAGCAGATTTGCTCTGCTGTTGCGAACGTACGTCCGTCCTCCGCGGTTCTGATAGTCTGTCCAATATATGACATGCCACAACTGCAAGGAATACGATAGAGAAACGCCTTGCGCAACGAAGTTCATCCTTAACGAAACCTGAAACGGTGCTAATCTTAGGTGGAGGTGCTATTGCAGAACACTGTCTTGGCACCGGTCATCCTATGAAGTATAACAACACTGAGATTCTGGCACGTACTTCCAGGTATTGGAATAGTGTTGTTATGAAAGCAGTTGAGATTAAATTACCACATAACCTTCTAAACAGAGATGGAGATATTCGCTTAAATTTTGCGTGGAGTCCTGCTCCTCCGCCTCTCTCTCTCGTTAGAAAACAGAGAGACAGAGTTAATGCTAGTTCACCCGCTGTTTAGTAATTTTCAGTATCAACATTTCCTGTCGTCGGTCATCTTTACTTGTTTGGTGACGCTGGTGGTTACAGCGTGTGTGTGTTCAATCTTTCCGGAATTGTTCTGCAAACCGAAGTTTGAAATTTACCTGCACAGTGCTTATTTGTTGAAATTCTGCCTTGAAAATGACAGGATGATCACCTGCCGAAATATAGACGGTTGTCGGCGACGTCTCACGGCTGCATTACCGTAAGTTATTTGAACATTATATACGCCATGAGAAATTCAGGTCTCACATTATCATCCACCCTTCTTTCTTTCCTTCCGCGCGGTAACACTCTTTTTAAAGTATACATTTAGTTAGCGGTGTTTTTGTAAGCATACCTCAGCGCTGGGACTCCGTATTCAAACAGTCTATGTAGGATTTGTACGAGTGTGGTGGTGTTCTCGCACTGTCCGTGAAATGTGCTTTAGGTCTCTACTACACTACAAAATATATCTGTCAAATGCCTTTAATGAAAGACGTTTTATCAAATGTTTGACGTTGTGCCCGGGAACTTTTATGAGGAGGTAGAGATTTGTCAAAGAAACTTTGACAGTGTAATACGAACCTTATACTCGCCGTAATATTCGTGTTTGGCTGACATTGTATTGGGGATTCAGCCCATGGGCTCTGCTGTTTACGTGTGTGACGAAGTCGAAGCCAAGGTATTTTAAGCTGTCGCTGAGATGCAGGAAAAGTACCGCTTCCGTTCCTCAGAGCTTCCTTTTAAATGATAGCGTACGCCTTCGTCACTCGCATGTGTAGACATTCCGTATGACGCATCCTCATTCTCCCCAAGACTGCACTCAACTGGCGACGCTGCTGTGAATTGAAATCGCGGGCTTGGCTTATTGCCACACTTGGCGTGACATCACGCAGCTGAACTCGTGTAACGCCCCAGGTTCTCGCGTACGACACACTGCTGGTCCTAAGTTCTCACGAATGACGCTTTAGACAGAATCTCATAGGAATTAAATTAAGCAAAAAAATTATGAAGGCAGGGAAACGATACATGGGGGAGGGTAGAAGCAAATCACCACTCAGGATCATCACAATTCAGATTTATGCAATGGCCGCTGAACGAGACAATGTTTCTGTAATTTCAAATTTATGCTAACACCCGAGAGGACTATAAATTAGGGCTTTTTATGCAACGAAGTGAGCCCTAACATATATCCTACTGTTGGTAATACTCAAAAAAGCTCATCTTTCATGCAATTTTATCGACGGTTTAAGACCACTACATCTGAAACTACTAGTACAAATTATATTTTCAACTAATACGCAAGTTGTTACACAGTTTATGTTACACACTTCTAGAGGTTGTAGGGCGGACGTAGTAGATCAAGTCCGGAAACGTCATCCAACTACGCCACAGAGCATGAAAGTTATAGGCACCGGTGCTTGTAAATGTATCGTGTGTATACAGGGTGATTCTTTGTGACGTTACAAACTTTCAAAGATAAATATATCAATATAAGGGTCCCTGTACCGGAAACGAATGAGTCTAAAGTTATAAGCGAAAAACGTCCTGATGCCTCTGACAGTGGAATACATGTCCGGTACTGTTGTTGCTAATACTGTAGGGTAGGCAACTTTCAGAAGTGGTAGCATGAACCAAAACAAGGAAAAAATGTGTAGTAAACATGGGCTCCAAAATGCATACCTTAAGAGCTATGAGCACTGTGAAACATCTCCTCTACTGAGCAAGTGCTCATAGATTTTAAGCTATACATTTTAGAGCCCAAGTTTACTATACTACACATTTTTTCCTTGTTTTGGTCCATACTAACACCTCTGAAAGTTGTCTACCCTACAATCTTAGGAACTGCAGTACTGGTACATGTATTCCACTGTCAGAGATATCGTAATGATTTCCGCTTGTAGTTTTCGACTCGTTTGTTTCCGAACCAAAGACGTTTGCCTCAAATTAATACATTTATCAATCTCCACCGTCCTTGAAAGTTTGTAACGTCGTTACACCGACGTCTCTGACTTTGGCGCTCTGTAGTGTCGTTGGACGTTTCCGGACTTGGGTTCCTCTGTAAAAGTCTATCTACTAACTCCCCGCTATCGGTGAAACACAGATTTACGCCATTAGCTATGATTTTAAATACGAACCCCCGTTTTTAACTAAATATTTCTTTTCTAGGAAAAAAAGGATTGAATTTTTTTCCAACGAGACCTCAAACTGAAGTTATAAGAACAAATGCACACACAAAGGTTAAGTGAATGGCTATACCACCACCACCACCACCACCACCACCACCACCACCACCACCACCACCACCACCAAGAGGGTTTTGTTTGTGTAAATACTAGTTTCGAACAGAGGATTACTGGGTGGTAGTCTTAGTATGTAGTGATTCAGTCTTTTGTAACAGTATTATGTTGCTGGTACACGCACATCACAAGGCTCCCTGGCCTAAATACCTACGAGTACAGGGCGTTGTGAAGAGGTGCGTTTCAGACAGTGTTAAGGAGCATAACCGTACAGAAAAATTGACGCATTGAGAACCATAAAGACCCAAAGCACAGACACAAAGTTCTGATGAAAATAGTTTTTTGTGAAAATCAGATTTGTAGGCATGCCTCCAGTCTTGTAGGTCGACTGTTTTTTTAATGAAGTCTCAACATATCCCATGAACGAATAATGTACCCAGTTTACGTTATAAAATTTTAATCATCATTATCATTATTTTCAGTCCATGCTCGACAGAGCACGGTATCAATATATTCCAAAAAGCCGCGCTCAAAAATGCGAGTCTAAGGTCATATCTCGTCTTCTACTGATCACAGAGGTAAATGGTCACGTGTTTCGGATAATCTTGGCCTAGCGACCATTTACACACCTATCAGAAGAAAGGGCATACAGCTGCTAGCTTGCGGTACAGGGTCAAAGATTGAACATTACACACTTCTTCTAGCCCAGGCAAACTGAGCAAATCGGTGGGTTCTTTTGCCCTTTTAGATGTAGTCTAGGGGTACCTAATGAGCTAATAAAGGCATGATTTATTCATGAGTGGTCCCGAGAACACCCCGAAAACCACGATTTTCGGGTACAAAAAGTACTAACTGTGGAGATGTGCAATTCCATGATTTTCATTCTTGACAAATTGTCGAAATTTTTACTAAGTGTTCTTATGATGAGAGTCTCAGAGAAACTTGAAGTTTTTTCGATACCATTATCAGTTGCCAAGTTCCAGAGGTTCAAAGATACCACGCCTATGCACGTAAAATATGCAAGTTATATCCGGTATGCCTCATAAATGTAGCTTTAACTAACGTATTGAACATGTAGTAAGAGTTCCAGGGTCATCGCAAGGGTTCTGAGACCACGGAACTTGTTTTAAGCAAGCATTTTTTCACCAACAAAGCTTCGTTACAAAAAATGGGCTACAAACTGTCTTAACGTGCCCGTAAAGAACTTAAAATGACCGCTAAAATTGTATAAAGCTGGGAAGACTGCAAATTCAGTAAAATATTTCCAGCATTTTTACTTCTTTAAGATATGACTCATAAACTGCGCGTTTTCCATGAATTGCGATCGATGAGCAAAATATTCAGAAAAAATTTAAAGGAAACGATTTTGTGTTAACCTTATGTTATGGGTACTTATTTTTTATTTGTAAGTGTCAAAGTATATAAATACTCCAAACTATAAAAATAAACTGCCAAAACTTTACTGACCTATAGAATTCGTTTTAGATAAGTAGCTCACCCTGCTGCAGCAGAGAACAGAAGCGAGCCAGCGGAAAAATGTTCCTCTCTGAGTACAAAAAAAGGCGAATATGCTTCTCTTTAAAAGTTTAAAAGTACCTGACAGAAAAGTAGGGAGCCTCTCGTCCCACATTCCTCACAAAAAATTTTGGCATGTGAACATATTCGCGCTTTATTTGTGCTAAAGATAGTAGTACAGAGACAGTGATGGTGGAAAAGAAAGGAGGCAGTGCCAGTGATAGAGAGAGAGAGAGAGAGAGAGAGAGAGAGAGAGGAGACAGTGATGGTGGGAGAGAGAAAATGGCAGTAAAAGAGAAAGAGAGGTGGATGAAGATATTAGCAGTGGGAGCCAAAGAGAAAGATTAGTGATGGGTCAGTGAGACGCTGTGGCAGTAGAAGAAAATGACAGACGGATGGAGATAGTAGCACTGGAAGCAAAAAAGAGAGGAGACAGTGGAAACGAAAAAGAGACATGAGTCGAGACTATACACATAGTGCCTGGAGCCCCTGCACACTGGCGAACTTTGACACGAAAAATTTGCCCACTTTCCATCATCCCCTATACCCACATGCTAAAGTTTTCCTGGCTACAGGTCAAAATCCTGAGAAAACCATCTCGAAGGGCCTGTGTGACCAGGAGACAATGGTGGTTGAAGAGAAAGATAACATACTTTAAGCGAGAAAGAAACACACAGTGGCAACGAGAGAGAAAAAGAATGGGACAAAGGAAAGATAATGGTAAGGAAGGGCGAGAGAAAGGGATAAAGATAGTGACAGGCAGTGGATCTGCTGAGTATGAAGGCTTCGCCACAAAGAAGGACTGGGTAAAAGGATTTAGAATCTTCTGTGTTAAGACTGCGAATATGTTTGCCATGTCAAATTTTTTGGCGAGGACAGGGGAATGAAGATTGACGCAACTCTTCCCCACTTTTCTGTCGGAGTCATTTAATGAGGAATATATAAGCCTTATTTGTGTTCCCACAGGAACATTTTTCATGTCGCTATCAATGTTCTAAGGTTGGCCTTGTGTCTTGCTACGCGAAGGCGTTTATAAATGGCACACAGATTCAACAGAGTGTTTTGAAAGAAACACACTTTTCCAACATTAATTGCACTGTAAGCAGTATTCATAATTTACTACCCACTTAGAAACTTTCTGATTTTTGTCTTTTAGCCTGTTAGTATGTTCTCTTTTACACTTTACTTCAACTGCAAGTCTCGCAAGAAATGAATTCCGTAAACTGTAATTCGGAGTCTGTAAAATTCAACAAAGTTTCGAAAATTGATATTGCAGCTTAACCTCACATTTATCTCGTTGGCTGGGAAGGCACCCATTTCCCTGTTCTTTCCGTGAGGTCACCCTGTTTACAGTTTTCACATAATCTTCACCACTGCTCCTTTACCGCTTTCTGTCATTTCGTTCTCACTGCTTCTCATCCCTTACACATTTATTACCTTCATTTTGAGCCATTACATTATTACAGGCTATAACATCTATCTTCAAGTAGTACCAAAACACAAACAGTATTGCCAATCTACCTCCGATCACGAAGTACTGTTACGTACTTGAAGCAGACACCAAATTACGTTGACAACCCTAGATAACAGCTGAGCATCGCAGAACATCATTATGCTTTACGCTTAGGGTTCATATGGATGCGAATATCAGAGAAATCTGAGGTCAGACAGGTTTTCTTAAACGTGTACACAATGTGGAAGTACAGGACAGAGAAAGTTGATTCACCATGAGATCAACAAGTCATTCTACAATCTCAATTTTCTCTGCCTCGTGATGACTGGGTGTTGTGTGCTGTCCTTAGGTTAGTTAGGTTTAAGTAGTTCTAAGTTCTAGGGGACTGATGACCATAGATGTTAAGTCCCATAGTGCTCAGAGCCATTTGAACCATTTTTTTTACAATCTTAAAATCGACTACGGCGTGTTTTAGCCCATTGTGGTTCTCATGTCAGCGCCTGAATTCCATTAGTCTTCTCCGATGATAGGTGGCATGCGAGTTATTTTTCACAGTTATCGCTAGTTTAAGTAGCAAATGAAGTGGAGTATTTTGTTGAACATCGAACGGAAATAATTTTAATTCGTTGTGAAGCTGGAAGAAAATGCAAATGTATCAGCCTTTAAGCGAAAATTTTTTTTTGGCTCAGATACCGTCCCTTTCTTCGTTTTGCAGCATTGTAAACGAGTTAGCCACCAATGGAAGCGTAAAACCGAAGAAAAAGACATCAAGAACTGTAACGTGAGTAAATGAGATTGTAGTGTTACCTGCTGTAAAACATCATGTAAGTTATCCAGATGTTGAATTTCGACTCTGGAATATAACAGACAAGTGATTTCAGAACATAAGGTGCGAAAAATTTCATTCCCATCATATTTTGATTCAGCAGTAAGTTCATGATTTTTATAATCGCCTCGGGAGTTATAAATCGACTTGCGAACTTATGTGTTGTTCTGAGGAGACCGCTTCACGGATTATCGTGGCGACAATCGATGTATCATGCATTACTGGGGACCAGTAAACCAGCACTGGCTGCATGAGCAGTTAACATTTGATGTGGAATAATGTGTGACAAGCCAATTGGGGCAAATTGTTTTGGAGTTATTTTAGAAAAACGAATAGAATTGCGGAGATAACGAATTATGTGAGTCCAGGACACCGGTTGCCTAACACACACTCACGAAAAGCATATGAGGTATTAGACCGCAATTACAGACAGACACTGGACCGGAAGAGGGTTACAATAATGTGGGCTCTGCTCGATGACCACATCTGACATCACCTGATTGCATTCTCTGTGCTTTCATTGAAGACAAAGAACACGAAAAAAGAAAAAAATTGTTGCAACACATGCTAATACTGAACGTATTACAAACGCTTAGGAAACACGATCAACAAAATATTACTGTGTTGTCAGGAAACCATCACAAGAAAGGAGGATTACTAAGTGTATCGTAACTGAACAACAATTTGCCGGCCGGCGTGACCGAGCGGTTCTAGCCGCTTCAGTCTGGAACCGCGCGATCGCTACGGTCACAGGTTCGAATCCTGTCTTGGGCATGGATGTGTGTGATGTCTTTAGGTTAGTTAGGTTTAAGTAGTTCTAAGTTCTAGGGGACTGATGACCTCAGATGTGCTCAGAGCCATTTTTTGAACAATTTGGCCACGAAATGGAGTAATTTCTCACATAACAATTAATCCAGGTCGTGGAAAAAGTAAGAGTGATCAGGCACATTTTATATGACGTTTCGGCAGATATTTGTAATTTTGTTTTGCAACTTTTCTCTGATGTCAGTCAAGAGAAATACTGCTCATGATGTCTTTCATGCGACGCCCAGTCGTTTTGTTTCCCCATCCCAAACATTGATTTTGAAACCGGCCTTTACGTACTCATTCTACAGAGCTGTTCCAAATTAGTCTAGTACGATATTCTGTTTTATCGGTGTGTATTAACAGGGAAAACACAAAGAATAAACACTACTTCAGCAACGATTGCTACCGCCAAGCATGCAGCGCTATGTTAGTCAGTCACAAAGGAAGGCGGTCGAGTTTAGGCTCGTTATGCACACCTACGTCACGCTTTCTCTGACAGCCAATGAGAGTTCAGTGACGTTCTGAGAGCTCTACTGTGAATGTCGTATCCAATGCTGACATTAAACGTGACTGTAGCGAGTTATTTAGTAAATGCTTATTCCATTTGTTGTTAGCAGTCATGGCTGATGGTGGAGGTAAGCGACAAATTCTACACAACCAAGCTAAAGGCACAATCTTCAGGATACACGATTGCATCAAGCGCATAGCACGTGTACGTGGAACTCAACATCTGATGTCATCAGTCCCCTAGAAATTAGAACTACTTAAACCTAACTAACCTAAGGACATCACACACATCCATGCCCGAGGCAGGAATCGAACATGCGACCGTAAGGGTCGCGCGGTTCCAGACTGAAACGCCTACAACCGTTCGGACACAAGGGCGGCTCGGTATAATATACAGAAGAAATGAAGAGGTTTCTGTACAAAGTTACTGAACTTTTCCTCGTAGAAGATAAATATATATTGAGGTACGGGGGTTTCTATTTAAAAAAAGGTTTAGAGTGATATATTGTAGGCCCCTGGCATTTATGTTAAGCTCTAGAAGTACGCAAAGTTCCAGATTTTGAAAGCCTCAAATCTTGATTCATTGTACTATGATGCAAACTATGATACCAGTATTACATTAATCTACTGGCAAAACTGGGTCCCTTCTCGAACTCTCCATTTGCATGATTAATATCTGAACATCGTCGGCTTAAGTAGACAACGTCTAGTGCGCTAAAGACGTAAATAAGCAATGGCGAACGTGAAATTTCCAACTGCCAAAATAGGCCAAATAACAATAATATACGCCTATAGCCTAAAGACCGGGAATAAAAATAAGAAATTAGACTGTTCGTGTTTCATCTGGACTGAATGAGTACCATCTTACGGAGTACCTTTTCATAGATAACGCAAATTATATCTATCGTTTCTTTTAACTTTGCTAACAAATCTTTGAAATAGAATTCAAGATGTAAGTAAATATATGAGGGAATCATACACATCGAATAAAATATATCATTTCTGTTTCATGCGATAACATACGCATGAGTGCGAATTAAACTGGTCGTCATTCAATGTTCCGTGCCTTGCTTCAAAGACGCTCATTGATGATTTTGAATTCACTTACTATTCTAGTTATTGTTAATCTTCAAAATTTAAACGTATGTTCTGAAACTCTGCTTATGTTGTGCTCACAATTACTACGAGCAAATTGGAAATATAGGACTTTTATTTATTAAGTGATCGCCGTACTTTTTATTTCTCAGAGGAAACAACGGCGTAAGACAGTAAGCTCGCAGAGGTGGACTTGTATTCTCACTGCACAGTTGACTGACGTCAGTAGAGGAGACACAAGACATTATTTCCATGGTGTGTATTTTCACTTTTACTTTCAGCCCGGAGCATGAAGTGTAATCAGCGGGATGAAAAGCGTCGGCTCTTGTAAAGAGTCCTCTTGAGCGCCCATTTGCTCACCGCTATCGATTCACAAACGTGCTCGGGAGCTGCCGCCAGCGCCATCTCTCGACAAATGCTAGAACTATACTCTTGGTTGGAGCGCCTGTAGGTGGCACCACAAGTATCAACACAATCCATGTTTTCAAACAGACGGCGCCGATCTGCATAATCATAACACTTGGCAATTCCTGTTAAAGAATGGGAAATCATTATTTTGCCGATTCTGTCTTTAGATCAGAAACAACAGAACTGATGCTAGGCCCCACGTGACGGCACCTACAACGATCTCTATGTTGCGTTTTTCGATTTCAGCGACTATCGAAAACTGAAAGAATCGGTTTGACCAAAAAGACAGGAAGATTTAATCAAGGCACTTCCTGAATGGACAGAAATTGTCGATAGTGGTAAGTATTACAAGAGTCATCACTGCTAGTGTCGGCTATTACTAGCGTTTTTTTTTTCCTTATAGCAGTGGCAAATCGATGTTCTAACAAAACCAGTGAAACCTGAGGGTTATTAAGGGAGCAATGGAGAGATGCATGACAGGAATTATTAGGGAGACATAAAATAAACAAATGTACCCGGGAACAGGTAAGAGTGGTCGACGGCAGAAACAACTACCATCTACGGCCTACGCGAAAATAGGCAACTGCATAGCGCCCCGAAATTCCGAGCATGGGAGCATACTTTTCAAGCAATCATAAAATATTTTCATGCATGATATCCCGTTTTCCTAGACCATTTTTGTCTGAAGCTAAATAATAGATATATATCGAGCATGGAGAATCAAGTCAGCAGTACATTAAATGCAACAATGATTTCTCATTTACAATCTGTGTACACGTAGTTCTGCTAACGTACATTCTTCATAGATAAGTAGTGTTTCTACTTACTTTCCACTGGTGAGCGGACCTTGAACTGAAGACGGTTGACTGAGACACAGGTGTACATTTATCTTATGTTTTCACTTATTTACCGTCAACGTCAGCAGGTGGATGAGTGTTTGTGAAGTTTGTTTTGTGTTATGTTTTTAATAATGTTAAGTTTACGTGAATGCTAGAGTGTGATACGTTTAACAGGCCTTGAGGAGTGGAACGTCGACAGTTGCTCACAGCAGATACGGTATAATCAGAGCGGTATACTGTCGTATACCATCCTTCAGATCAGGAAGAGTCCAGGTACATATCTTTCAGATATTCCCTCAACCAGAAGACACATGGATTTAGTTCGGAGGATCTCTAAGGCCACACGTCTTGAAATTGATTAGAGATGATGCGGTCGGTACCGAAGATTTCTCGAACAAAATTTCACCTGGAAAGCTACATGTAGTGTTGCCCCACCTTGCATGAAAATAATGGTGTGGAATCAGTTGGGTTCTTGCAAAATGGGATCAGGTATTGCACTAAATGGTCCTTAAAACGTTCAGATGTCACTGTTCACGTAACATGCCCCCAAGGTAGTGTATCTTCAAAGAAAAACGGATCGAGAATGAAGGAGCTTGTGAAACCAGATCACACAGTCACGTAAGCTGAATGCAGTGAATGACCCTGTACAATATGTGGCGGAGTAGAACCTCACGTGCGACAGTTCTGTGCATGTACCATGCACAGTAAAATTTGCCTCGTCCATCCGAAGAATATTCCCCGTCCACAAGTCATCCATTTCCATGTGCGCTAGAAAAAGAAAGAAAAAAAAAACGAAGGGCAAAGTCATGGCGTTGCATCTTATCTTGGGGCTTCATTTGGTGCGCTTCTATGTCTTCTAGGTATACCAGTGTAAATTGTGCCGCAAAATCTTTTGAACTTTTGACCAGGGGAGGTAGAATTCCGTGAAGAATTTGAGGCATGCGCTGCACGGTCGACTGTAGATACAGCAACTTCATCAACAACTGCCATGGGAATGGGCCCCCTCCCTGTTGCACCACCTAATTCATCTCTTTCTTCAAATTTCTTGATCATATTCTTTAGTCTATCTACTGACATGAGGCCTCTTCGCAGCTGTGTAAGAACGTCTGTGACTGAATTATTATCTTAGGGTAACTCATCAATACAACAATGAATCACATGTTTTGACGAAAGCATGAAAGCCGTCTGATGTCAACATGTTTAAATTCGAAACCGGTAACGGTATATTTTGAATAAAGTAACCAAAAACAAATTTGTGGCCGGTTGCTGTACACCATCAACAGTTTATTCCATGTAAGAGCCACGGTCTCCAACCATGTCTTTATTTGGCAGCACAGCATTACACTAAATGTCGCATGGCATTGTTGGCTGGTATATCTTACGGGTATATCCTAAGCGCACATTAGCCCCTTTCTTTGGGGAACTGAGAGTTCTATCGCAAGCGTATTTCCAGATGTAAGTGATTTTAATGGACGCGTGTTTAATGCAGTGTTACGCATCTCTTGGATGACGACGGCGATTATGATAGAAGGGAAAGAAGGGTGCCGGCACACATCCTACTCTTCTCGAACAGTAGCAAGGGGGGCAGCTTCCGACACACGGATCACTATCAACAGTATCAAGAAAATGATGAAACTCGAACGCAGTAGGTATAGATTTTTCAAATTGGAAGCCTTAACCGGTTGCACTAAAGCCACTGCTCGACGGCCCCTGTTCTTGTGTGGTGTTCAACAGGCTCCTAAGATGTCGAATCTCGATTTCTAGAAAAGACTTGATACGCACATCGTATTACAGCAGCATTTTTTACATCTAAGTATGTACTACAATCGTGTGAAAGATGAGGAAAATGGTTGAGCCGTTGGATATTCGCTTTCAATGTCAGACGTTTCCACACCTCAGTGCTTAACCTTGGTTGGTCTGCATGGCCCGTGCGTAATTTACTGAATAGCGTGTTTCGCTATCTTCCTGCACGTTCTATGGAATCTCGAGTAAGCGCAAGGGGCTTCATGGGGCGATGAAGCAGAAACACCTGCTGACGTCACAGCCGTCACGACACGCACGTCAGACATGTACGGCGACTTTCATCCATCCTCTGCTATACAGTATCGTATGAAAACGTGTTCACACACTACAGTTTTCACCTTACTTATGCTTTTATATATATATATATATATATATATATATATATATATATATATATATGCGTAAAAATTGGCCACTAACTGCCTGGAAAGAAGCACGGTCGGGGTGAGAATCACCTACATCCTAAAGGAGTCAGGTGAAATAAAAACCTAATTAGCTGCGCACAAACACCCAACCTAAATTCACGCAATATCTGGAAATGAGAGGACTTAGCGACTTCCAACAACCACCAACAATTTCTCATCTTTTTAACACATTAACTCATTTGTAAAGTAATAAGGAGTTTGCTCTTATATACAGGGGGAGGAGTGATCGTTTCTTTAAAGCATTGGGGTCTTACTGGATACAATCTGGAAAGAAGCCCTATAGCATTAAGAACCACCCACATTCCGTAAGGATAGTAATTAATAGCGGGTGACACTGTAGCATAACTCAGAAACGCATGGAGCAATTTCTACCAATTTTGTTAGGTGCATGACTTATCATTTGTACCTATAAGAATACTGTACAAGTAAGTTTCCCCACTACCACTTGGGGTGGGGGATACGTATGAGACGGGGTTGAAATAAAAATGTTCGAAAACGACCTGTTGGTATTTACTTCCTGTAGGTAGTTGACTTTGAATATATTGAAAGTACGAAGTGCATTTGTCTCTTATTTCTGCTGTTCACTGTGCCAACCAGTTAGAGAGAATGTGCGCTGCACCGAGCCAATAATATTGTCAAAGTGTAAGTCTACGCAACACGACTAAATACCACAGATAAATTTAACATCCTCTCTGAAGTCGTATGGTGTGAAAAAGCAGAGAATCATGTATGTTATTACCAATATATACGCATATATTAAAAAATCGATACAATTGTACTTGGTACACGTATCACCTAATATCTCGAAAGATACATTATCGCGGTGGGGGTGATGGACAGAGGGGAAAGAGGACAGAGAGGGGAAATGAGGAGGACAGTGGAGAGGGGGGGGGGGGTGTCGGGAGGAATGGGAAAACGGGCAGAGAGAGGGGAAAGGAGGAGATGGACAAACAGAAGATTGGAATAAATAGCGGGCAATGCCGGGTTTTTCAGCTATGAAAATTATAAAAATATATGATTGGGACAAATTAATTCGTACAGTCATATATAGATAGCATTACTAATGTCAATAATGAACATTGATACATTGTATATGAAAGTGGGATTAAAATTTTGTGTGAAAGGATGTCAGTGACAAGACTGAGAATAAATGAGCGAGTCTCCGTAGAGCAGACGAAATGAATAACTGGAAAACGCTCATTAGAAGGAGAGGCATACCTTAGCATATTAGGGAAAAATTTCCGTAGTACCATAGGGTACCTTAAAGGGCAACATAGAGACTGAATATATAATATACAACAAATAAATAAGGACGTTACGTATAAGTTGAAATGAAGATACTGGATCTCATAGTGATCATAACCCTGAGCAAACAGTCAGTCATGACGGACACAAGAATTAGCGATAACACTGTTGTTTAGTGAGACAGCATACTCTGAAATACAAATCCACCAAAAATAAAAAATATATTTGTTAAAATTCATTTGACGGTTTCCATTCCTTCGGTACGAAGTGGGCCAAACGTGGTTCAAATTCAGACAAACAGGAAGACAGAAGTTGAGTGTTTTATACCACGGTACACAAAACAGATCACGGCACTTTTGCAAGAGCGACTACAAAAATCACCCCAGATTAAAAAGAACGTCAAATTTCCAAGATTACGTATGCTGTAAACTTCGAGTGAACTTCAATGTGCGACGCTTTTGATAGTCTCCACAACGAAACTCTGTCTCGAAATTTGGTAGAAAATACAAAGAGCTTCTGATCGTATGTAAAGTACACCAGCGGATAGTCACGATTAGTAGCACAATCAATACCTTCACTGCATGATAGCGATTGTACGGCTACCGACGACGGCGCCACTAAAATAGAGGTACTAACACTGTTTTCCAAAATTTTTTCATGAAGTGTGATATAGTAAACATTGCAGAATTGGAATCAAGAACAGCTGCCAACATGAGTAATTCGGAAGAAGATACCTTCAGTGAGGCAAATCAATTGAAGCGACTTAATAAAGGCAACTCTACCGGTCCAGATTACATACTAATTAGGTTCCTTTCAGAGTATGATGATGAAATAGCTCAATTTTTAGCACGCTCTCTCGACCAAAGATCCATACCTAACGACTAGAAAGTTACACGGTTCACACAAATACACTGAAAGAAAACAGAAGTAAAATGCTGAGTTGAAGGAGACTGCGGAAGGAAGCAATAACCATCAATTTAGTGAGGTTTAGAAAGTTGGAAATTTGTGGTAAGTTCCTATGGGACGAAACTGCTAAGGTCATTGTTCCCTAGGCTTACACCCAACTTAGTGTAACTTACACTAACTTACGCTAAGGACAACACACACACCCATGCCCGAGGGAGGACTCGAACCTCCGACGGGGGGAACCGCACGAACCGTGGCAAGGTGCCCGAGACCACGCGGCTGAGGATTAGACTGTCCATCGTATCTGCTGTGTTTTCGAATGCACAACGTGCTGGTAACACGCAGTTCCTTATGTATCGACAGAAACCACTTTTCTATAGAAATTGTTTAGACTGGTATTTAGAATGTAACCAAAAAATAACATGCCATACTTCAAAATACACTCTTTTCTGCTACCACTTTCTTTCGCCGACCAATAAATTATACACACAAATCACAGACATCGATTTGTTGTAGGAATTTGGCATTCATACTGTGGTCCAACACTGCGAAAACTTCGAAGAAAACGATATACTGACTCATAACCAGCACAGATTTTTAAAAAAATTACATAATAGTAGCTAAACGCAATTGCCCCTTTATTCTCACGAAGTACTGAGTGCTGTCGTCAAAGAATCTCAATCTGATTCCATATTTCAAAATTTCCACAACGCGTCTGACCCCGCCCCCACAGGCGGCGGCTATTAATAAAATTGTGTGCGTATCCAGTATCGTCTAAGTTGTGCTACTAAATTCGTGATTTCCTGTCCCAAAGGTCACAGTTTGTAGTAACTGACGAGAAATCATCTAGTAAAATCGAAGTTATATCAGGGGGTTCCCCAAGGAAGCTTTACAGGACATCTGTGCTATTCTTTATCTATCTAAACGATTTAGGACATAATCCGAGAAGCCCTCATTGCTGGCAGATAATACCGTCTAATAAAGTCATCAGAAGATGAAAACTAATAACAAAATTCCTTATACCAGATGCCTGCACGGTGCGAAGAGTGGTAACACTCCAGATATTACAAAGAATGATGTCCTCTACATGAGGACTAAAAAAAAAAAAAAGAAGTCTGTTAAATTTTGGTAACACGACGTATCACAGAAATTTAAAGGTTGCCGATTCAACTAAATAACTAGGGTTACAAATGCGAACAACGTACATGGGAACGATCACGAAGAAAATGTTGTGGACGAGGAGAACCACAAACTGAGTTTTATTGGTAGAGAACTTAGAAGATGAAACAAACCTACTAAAGAGACCTCCTGCACTACGTTTGTACGTCTTCTTCTGGGGTAATGGAGCTTGGCATGGGATTCTTACCATATAGGATTAACGGAAAACATCGAGAAAATTCAAAGAAGGGCAGCTCAGATGGTTCAGATGGCTCTAAGCATTATGGGACTCAACACCTGAGGTCATCAGTCCCCTAGACTTAGAACTACTTAAACCTAACTAACCTAAAGACATCACACACATCCATGCCCGAGGCAGGATTCGAGCCTGCGACCGTAGCAGCAGCGCGTTTCCGGCCTGAAGTGCCTAGAATCGCTCGGCCACAACGGCCGGCAAAGGCAGCTCATTTCGTATTATGGCGGAATAGTGTAGTGTGTATCACGGTGGTGATAAAGAGAGTTGGCGTGGCAATCATTAAGACAAAGGGGTTTTTCGTTGCGGAGAGACATTTTCACGAAATTTGAATCATCAACTTTCTCGTCCGAAAACCAAAATATTTTGTTGTCTCCCACTCATATGGAGAAATAGCTATAGTGCTATTCGAGAGTGGAAAGGTAGAGAAATAGTGTGAAAGAGGCTTGATAAACCCTCCTCCAAACACGTAAGAGCGAACTGTGGAGTGGTCATTTAGATGATATTATAGCTGAGCTTCAGCAAGGCTAGTTTTTGCTTTATTTTCAATGGAAATACCAGGCGTACAGGCAAGAGAGATGTCCATCGTGTTATGACAATCTGTTCTGCCCAGCTTAGACCTTCATCTAGGATTATGCATATATATTTTACTGTTTTATTTATTTTTTATTAAAGGTAACGAGGTACAGTCAGGAAGTAGGGCAGGAACAACTTCAAGATAATGTTCACTAATCACTTGGGTACCGTACTTAGATGACTTGTTCCTTCCCAAAATTCAATCTTAGGTTCACGTTTTGTGCTCATCTTGGCATCTAACAACAGTCATAATTCAAGCCTGATATAGCACAAGCTATATTCTTTAGTCTGGTACTTAGTTACAGCGGTGACGCTGCCGTATTTATTTTAACTGAGTTTTTCAAATATTCTCCTTTTTGTTACATGCTGTAGGATCGAGATTACTTGGCGGTTCCCGTTGCGTTTCGACTGACAAAATTTCTTGATGTGTTACAGGAAAAGTGGTTAACTTCGGTAAGAGTCGTGAAGCCTGCTGAATATAGATACAGCGTACAGCTTGACTGATATCGGTTGGCAATCCTACGCCTTGCATTCGCTGTGAGACGATATGAGATTCGCTATACACTGCAAGCGATATACGACAGCGATGGGGAGCGAGCGGACGTATTAAATTTAAAGGGAAACGAAAGAAGATCCATGTCGGGGCAACAGCTACGTGCGTCGCTTGCTGCGTTGCACGCTGGTTGCGTAGATAGCTACATACGTTAGTCTGTGTATTAAAGAAACCTTTCCTTTTTCCTTCCACAGGAAATAATGACAGGAGTTTTAGGAGACCTTTAATCTTCTTTTTGTTCCTTGAAATAGAGTGAAGTGACAAAACTCATGGGACACCTCCTAATATTGTGTCCGACCTCCTTTGCCAGTCGTAGTGCAGAAACTCGACGCGCCGTGGACTCAACAAGTCGTTTGAAGTTCCCTGCAGAAATACAGAGCCATGCTGTCTCTCCAGCCGTCCATAATTGCGAAAGTGTTGCCGGTGCAGGATTTTGTGTACGAACTGACCTCTCGATTCTGTCCTATAAACGTTCGACGTCATTCAAGTCGGGCGATCTGGGTGGCCAAATCATTCGCTCAAATTGTCCAGAACGTCCTTCAAAACATTGGCCCGGTGACATACCGCATTGTCATCCATAAAAATTCCATTGTTATTTGGGAACATGACGTCCATGAGTAGCTGAACATAATAATTTCCAGTCAATGACTGATTCAGTTGGACCAGAAGATTCAGTCCATTCCACATAGACACAGCTGATCGACGCGCAAGTCGCCGAAGTGGCGTCATATCGAAAGACTTGCACCAGGCGAACGGTCTACCCGACGGGAGGCTCTCGTCACACGACATTTCATTTCATTTTTTCACAGCTCTAACCATTATGAATCCACCACCGGCTTGCACAGTGCCTTGTTGACAACTTGGGTCCATGGCTTCGTGGGGTCTGCAAGACACTCGGACCCTACCAGCAGCTCTTACTAACTGAAATCGGACTCACCTGACCAGGCCACAGATTTCCAGTACTGCCCTATGTAGGATGCACTCTGCGGGAAGCAGTACGTTGATGATGGGAAGGTTGTTGATCCATCAAGACATTGGCCCCGACGTCGACCAGTACAGTGGTACCATGCGGGCATACAAGCACTCCCAGTAAAGCGGTGTAAGGCCGTCAAATTGACCGGAGATTATGCTAAAAAATAGGGTTTTGTAACCAAAAGAGTAGGGAATAATGTGGAGTATTGGAATCCTGAATAAAACCAATCTGCTCTCACAAAAAAGTGTTGCTGGACTTACTGAACGTCCTTTGTGTATTTTTACATGGTCCATACTACCCGACACTTTTATTAACATCTCGATTTATAAGTCTAAAAAGACCTCTTGCTGTGTGTCGTTTTGGTTAGAAATCTTTTTTTGGCAGTTTATACAAAAAGTTCAAATAAAGGTTTTCTGCAGTTATATCTCATTTCAAAACAACAACAACAACAACAAAAGTTTTATACCAATTTTGGCTAATGTGGCCCATACTAGGCACCGTTCCACTACTGTCACCACGCCATCGACCATTCTGAAAACGAAGTCCTTGTGAGTATTGACCAAAGTCTGACGAACTGGGTGTCCTCGGATGCTACCAGAAGAAGTAATCCCCTAGCGTCATATCTGGTGACCGAGTTGTCCGTGGGCCAGAACAACCGTGGCAACACCACTGTTGTCAAAACGAAATGTAATAACTATGTTATGAGCCGCCGGATATTGTGGGTTCCCTATACCAAAATATTCGGAAGGTTTCCCTGAACAATTTCTGAAAGTTTTTCTATGGAGTCCTGGATCACACTGTATATTTTGTTTCGTAATCAAGAATACCTGCGATCTCACCTCTTCCCCAAAACAAACAAGAAAGATGGGCTAATTCAAGCAATATCTTTACTGTTGTATTGGTGTGTCTGTAGGTCCATTTATCAACCAACTACGCGGTTTATCACCACCAGTTCCTAAACAAAAAAACAAAAAAAAACACACACTGAACTTCCAAACGCTTACTCATAAATGGCCAATTATTTGTTATCCGAACGAAGACGCTGCACCGAAAGACAATGGTGGATAGTAAGTGGTTTTGATTTTTATCCGCGGACTTGAACGCTGCGTTAAGAACACAAAATGGTTAGAGGACACGATGTTCTTGGTATTGGTAGGTACTGCGGAACGAAAACGACTTGAAAAGATAGAGAAGTGAGGTACCAGCGGCCGGACGGACAGACTATGTTTATTGTACCACACTGCCCAATGTCCCTTTATCTCCGCCCCCTCCACATACCCACGCAGTTCCTCGTGCGGCACACGCACACGCGCGCGCGCGGACACACACACACACACACACACACACACACACACACACACACAGAGAGAGAGAGAGAGAGAGAGAGAGAGAGAGAGAGACCCAACAATATTCGCCCAGTCGCCCAGTCCGTTGTATAAATTGGGAAGAACGAAGACGATGAGGGCAGAGCACGCGGAGGGATAATTTAATCGGCTTTCGGTAAGACTCTTAACTTTAGCTGACATCCAAACCAGGAGACAGCGGCCTAAATAAAATATGAACAACGGCGCCTTCTTGTCTTTTTGTAGCTCAAGATTCACATGCGTGCACCGAGTCATTCTTGAAATGCTCATATATCTGCGAACTACTTGCCCACTGCGTCCCGCCAACCTTATGAGCACAATCAAAGAGCTGAGCAGAGAGATCTAAAAACCAGACCGACTGACTACAGTTAGAGATATGCACGGTTAAGAAAAATACTGTCCGTGTCTGCGGATATTAAAATACTGTAAACTGGAGCTCTGATGGTAGGCTTTACGCCTCGTATGAATTTTCGTCTGCTCATGTTGGACTTCGTAATTTTCAATTCATAGATTTATACCCACGCACATACTTCGCAAGGCATCCTGCGATGTCTGGCGGAGGGTACCTTGCACCACTACCGGTCATTTCCTTTCCTTTTCCACTCGCAAATACAGCGAGCTGAAAACAACTGTCTATATGCTTTCCTACGAGCCCTAATTTCTCTTGTCATCTTGGCCCCCACCCGAAACGTAAATTGGTGGCAGTAACCTTTATACAGTTAGCTTCAAATGCCAGTTCTACATTTTCTCAATGTTCCGCGAAAAGAACG